>NC_053155.1:4604491-4717587 GCF_016835505.1 Polypterus senegalus | reverse complement strand
CGACTGATGCCAGATGAGTAAAAACTGAGTGCTGGGGAGTAATGTGTGATGAGCAACTGTTGAATTGTGATGAGCAATTATTGATACATGATATGGAGTTACACTGATGTTTGATGACTGGAGAAATGATAAATGATGATGTCCTAAAATGGACAGAATCGATGTGTTCAAAATTATGTGAAGAAACTGGTACAGTGGATCCCAGCTGTTACTTTAAAATAAACTCTTCACCAAGAACACAGGGACACGGTTACAGGCACAAAATGTCAAATTTCATACAACCTTTGAAAAACTACAAACACACACAGAGAAAGTGACCAAGCAGTGTGCTGGACAGTTGGACTTTACTGATCTTAAAACCTGATTTTATTTCACAGAATATCAGTGAAAAGCAATGGTGGTGGTGAATGGCCTGTTGTCATCACAATTATTCCAATGTTGTAATGTTCTTTATTTTACGTACTGTAGCACCATTAACAGCTCTTACAACCACAAGGTGCTTTATAAACCAAAAATATGATTACTGTTAAATAATAAATGTATAAATAGAGCAACAGAATATAAAACAAGGGAATACACAAAAATGAGCAGCAGAGGCAGAAACCACAAGATGCTTTAATATAAAAGGAGCTGTAGAAATCCATAACAGCAACACAATATAACAAGAAACAAGAGGACAAAGGATCAAGACCACCACGGTGACTACGAGAGGCAGTCCAGACACTCAGTCATCTCATTTCATGGACTTGCGCTCATATTTCTCACCGAGGTCACTTAGTCTCCCCTCTAGAGAGAGAACTGCCTGAATGGCTTTTCATTGGTTGGATTGTGGGTGTGGCCAACTCAAATAGGCATAGGAATTAACTCAAATGTGACCTTCAACCCTGGATGACCCTCACCATTTCAAACACTGCAGGTGTCCTCCTGTTACACATTTTAATTGTGAGCAACAAAACAAACATAATAATAAGTGTGAGCTTATCAGAAAAAAATGACTGTTGGAAATGGTATTCCTAACCCAAATGGCTTTCTCTCCCTCAATACATCACTCATTTTCTCATTCTTTTGCCTTCAGCTGTTGGCACTCAGCCTTCCATTACCATCAGCACTGCAGAAGACCAGCAGACCAGACTGGAGTGCAGCTCTGAGAAGTGGAGCTCTCGACCTGAAGTCACCTGGAGAGACATGAATGGAGTGGATATGACGTCACAGTCCACCTTAACACTACAATGGGATGATGAGGGTCTCCTCAGGGTCAGCAGCGTCATCCCCATCAAGTGGGAGTTCAACGTGTTCTCCTGTCTGATAAGAAGTAATACGACCAGACCGGCCTATCAGTCCAAAATGGGGGTCTACGGTGAGTACTCAGAGGTCCCAGATTTATCATCTCACTGACATTAGAGTGACTGTGACTTTAACAGAGACCGTCACCTCATCTGCTTTTAGTATAAGACCTTCATGAATGCTCCTCAGTTTTGTTGTGTCTTACATTAAAATGCAAAAGTAGAAGGTCAGTCAGGCTTAACTTGGTATGAAAGCTGAAACCTATAAAGAAAACATGAAAAAAATAAATGTATTTAGAGAAAATATGAGAAAAGCTGAAAAAAAAATCTCACTAAAGAAAATGCTTAGCTATGATGATAACATCGCACTTTACATGAGGTGGACATCACTGGGTGGACTTGTAATGACAATGGAAAGAAAGTTCAGTAAGTGAATGGAAGGACCTGATGGAGTGGAGGACACACTGCAGTATGATGGTGTGTGACAGGTGTGAGTAGTGAGCCACTAGGGGGCAGTAACTACATCATGTGACACTGTGGCCTAATCTGAATACACAGTCGCTCTTATCTCTATATATGAGTCACATTAGGACCAGGAGTCTCATTTATCAAGCGTGCATAAAACAAGCTCTAAACTAGTGCGTATACCAACAGCCGTAAGCACAAGAAAGTTGGGAGCTATCAAACGTGAGTACGCACAGCTGTACGAAATGACTGATGATGAATCGCACTCCTTCTAAATTGTGTGAGTGTGCATAGTAATTTAAATTTGCTTACAGAAACACCCATAAATTACCTTATTTGGCAACAACCTTCCTTATAAAAACCCAATGCCGCCAGGGCACTATAGAACCATTATCATGGATCCCGTTAAGAGAGGAAAGAAAAAAAAACTTCACAGACAACGAAGTGGAAGTGCTTTTAAATGAGGTACAACGTAATAAGACAGTTTTGTTTGCTGCTTTTTCAGGCGGAATGTCAAAGAAAAAAAAGACTTGGCGTGGGGACAGGTTACTAATGCGGTAAATGCCGTCTCACCTGTATGTAGAACTACTGCAGAAATCAAGAAAAAGTGGTTTGATTTGAAAGTATCCTCTAAAAAAAGAATTGCAGCCCACAAAAGAGACCTCGGTGCCACGGGAGGAGGCCAGAGTCTTATTTCAGTGTCATCATTGGATGACAAGATAGCGGCAATTATTGGTGAAACGTCAATGAGCGGAGTAATCCCCGATGGTGACACTGAAAGTGCAATCCCATCAACTGCAGGAGAGGCCGAACCATCCGAAAATGGTTAGAAGGTTTTCAGATGTTTGTGTTGCGATATATTATTCATAGATAAATAACGCTCACATTGCAAATGATTTGGATTGTTCATTTAACATTTATTTTATAGATCTGCCAGTTTTGCCAGGTCCTGCTCCGCCTGCCACTTCAGCACGTCCGATGCGTTTCGAGGCACGAGTCCTGACTGATACGGTTCTGAAAACACAGGAGGAATTAGTGAGAGGCATTGCAAGCATAAAAGAGTAACTGCACCAAATCAATGTGAACTTGAGGAAAATTAGTGATTCACTAAATGCATCATGCAAGTTCAATAAAAGCTCCAACTGGTCTCACCATTTTCTCACAATTACTCCTTATTGTGAAACAGATTTAGAACCGTTCGATTATCCCTGCTCTTAGCTGCACGGCCACAGCATTTGGCATGGGGATTAAAACCTTCTGCCATGTGGCGATCTTCTTGTATTGGCATCTCATCCAGTGGTATACTGTTTTTAATGGAAATATTATGCAGCACACTGCATGCTTTAACTATATAGCACACCTAAAACAAATTGATAAATATTGTAGTTATAAAATATAATTAAAACTTAATTTAAATATTTAAACATTCAAAACCTTGTCGGGTTTGTATTGCAATATGCCTCCTCTGCCTGACAACAACAACAACATTTATTTATATAGCACATTTTCATACAAAAAAATGTAGCTCAAAGTGCTTTACAAAATGAAGAATAGAAAAATAGAAGACACAATAAGAAAACAAAATAAGTCAACATTAATTAACATAGAATAAGAGTAAGGTCCGATGGCCAGGGTGGACAGAAAAAAACAAAAAAAAAAACTCCAAAGGCTGGTGTCATGTTTGTTGGGAAGGGTAAAGTGCCTAATTATTGAGCATTTCCATTTGCGGGTGGTTGTTGTGTTCAGGTATGCATGCTCTGTAATATTTGTCCTTCCTGAGCCTCCTTAGAGGGGGGCGTTCTCTATGTGGGTAATGTATCTGCCACGGACACATAGAGTGAAGTTCATCCTGACTGTTTAGTCCTATGGTAGCATAGCCGGTAAGTTTATATTTGTAAATGTTACCGTTCTGTACTGCTACGTGTAGTTTAAATCTGTTGTCAAAATGTTTGTGTTGAATATTATATTTTTTTTACTTGTAGTTTCACACCTGCTCTTTATTAATAAAACTGGAGATTTGTACACCTCGTGTCAAGTCAGTCTCCGGGTCGTCTTATTGATCAAGGGAGGAGTTTAGCTGCCTGAATATCTATTACCACGTAATAGTGAAATCAGAACAGCTGGAGAAAAAAAAATAAAATCTGTAGGGATTCCAGACCAAGAGACCGCCCAGTCCCCTCTGGGCAATCTACCTAACATAAGTCAAACAGTCCTCTTTGTATTTAGGGTTCTCACGGAAGGACTTGATGATGATGGTCACATAGACTTCTGGCTTTCAGTCCATCAATATTGGAGCATCATGATGCTTGGAGTATGTGGAGGTGGCGCAGGCCATCAGAAAAAGAAACAGAAGAGAGAGTTGGGGTCAGTATGGATTTTGGAGCCACTGTGAATAGTTATTATGAAGAATTGAACATACAGAGTATCAGTATTAAGTTAAAGTGAAGTTATAAAAAGGCCATGTTACAGTAATGTGTTTTCAGCAGTGTTTTAAAGTGCTCTACTGTATTAGCCTGGCGAATTCCTATTGGCAGGCTATTCCAGATTTTAGGTGCATAACAGCAGAAGGCCGCCCGCCTCACCACTTCTTTAAGTTTTGTTCTTGGAATTCTAAGGAGACACTCATTTGAAGATCTAAGGTTACGATTTGGAATATAACGTGTCAGGCATTCCGATATATAAGATGGAGCGAGATTATTTAAGGCTTTATAAACCATAAGCAGTATTTTAAAGTCAATCCTGAATGACACAGGCAACCAGTATAGTGACATCAAAACTGGAGAAATGTGTTCAGATTTTCTTTTCCCAGTTAGGATTCTAGCAGCTGCATTCTGCACTCGTTGCAAATGATTTATGTCTTTTTTGGGTATTCCTGAGAGGAGTGCGTTACAGTAATCTAGTCTACTGAAAACAAAAGCGTGAATTAATTTCTCAGCATCTTTCAATGATATAAGAGGTCTAACTTTAGCTATGTTTCTTAAGTGAAAAAATGCTGTCCTAGTGGTCTGATGAATATGTGATTTAAAATTCAGATTACAGTCAACAGTTACCCCTAAGTTTTTTACTTCCATCTTAAATTTTAATCCTAATGTATCCAGTTTATTTCTGATAACCTCATTGAATCCATTATTGCCAATTACTAAAATTTCAGTTTTCTCTTTATTTAGTTTGAGAAAATTACTATTCATCCATTCTGAGATACAAGTAAGACATTGTGTTAGTGAATCAAGAGAATCGGGGTCATCAGGTGCTATTGATAAGTACAGCTGTGTGTCATCAGCATAGCTGTGGTAGCTCACGTTGTGCTCTGAGATAATCTGACCTAACGGAAGCATGTAGATTGAGAAGAGCAGCGGACCCAGGATAGAGCCTTGTGGAACACCATATCGGATATCATGTGTCTTTGAGATGTGATTACCACAACTAACAAAGAATTTACTCCCTGCCAGGTAGGATTCAAACCAATTTAAGACACTGCCAGAGAGGCCCACCCATTGACTAAGGTGATTTCTAAGAATATTATGATCAATGGTGTCAAATGCGGCACTCAGATCTAAGAGGATGAGAACAGATAAATGGCCTCTGTCTGCATTTACCCGCAAGTCATTTACTACTTTAACGAGTGCAGTTTCTGTGCTGTGATTTGTTCTGAAGCCTGACTGAAATTTATGAAGAATAGCATGACACAGACACTGTGCTTCTTGTGCGCTCATGTGCTCGGTTGTAATTCAGCTCCTTTTGGGATACAGGGTTTGCCACTGGGGTCATCAGCCAGCATTTAAGGGCATATCCTCGATCCCCTGCAATGATGTAGATTAACATAAAATACAGTACACTAGATGGTGTTGAGAAATAATCTAATCGTTATACACTTACTAATAAGCCAGCCTTCTCCAGCAGAGCTTTGCTGAAGACGAAGTCCCACGATGCTGTTCTGCACAATGAAGGAATCGTGTGTCCCTCCCGGGCTGTTCGCAATGACATTTAGCAGGTTCAAGTGTGCATCACAGATTACCTGCACGTTAATGGAGTGATAGCCTTTTCTATTTACAAATGCAAATTCATCAACAGTAGGAGCTTTCCGGGCAACATATGTGCAGTCAACTGCCCCTATTACACTTGGAAATCCTGCGATGTTATAGAAATCGGTCATAATTTTTGTCTTTTCTGCTGCGGTATTTGGAAACGTAATGTACTGTGATGTAAGTGATATAATTGCATGTAAAACGTGTGGCATAATTCGGCTCATGGTGGGTTGAGAAATACCAGACCTGTCACCAATTTCCCTTTGAAATGTGCCTGTGGCTAAAAAGCAAATAGTAGATAGAACCTGAGTGTGCACATGGACTGCACTGGTGCGCTTTGTCAGCCTCTCCAAAAGTTGCGAGAACTGCTGACACAAATCAAGCAAAATTCCCCTTGGCAAACGAAAACGACTAATGATCCACTCATCACTCTCAGCGAGTAAGTCTGTGCGGTCCCTGAAAATGCGATCTCTACGCAAAAGTGCTTGTTGCAAATCTTCAAGAAGCACAAGGTCTGCCATTGTAGTCAATGCATTTCCAAAAACAGTTCTTCAATTGTGGATTTTATATTATTTACAGTTCCAGATAACTCAGAATCAAAACTGACATTTAAGTGGTGAAGGGCACTGGGTTTATATGTGATTACAGTTCTCTACCACTAGGGGATTCTGCTTACGTACAGTCAGGAGTTCTTCTAAATGTGCGCACATTTTCGTGCACACGTACAAATTAATGAATCGCATTCTATTAGTGGAATTGTGCGTACGCATGATTTACACATAAAACTGTGCGTACACACGCTTGATAAATGAGACCCCAGGAGTGCAAAGCTCTGAGAGCCCAGGAGGTCACTGGTGTTTTTAGAAAGATGTCACAAGAGTTGTTATTGGCCAAAAGAGATGCAAGGAGTGAAAGTGTCCTGTGCTATTTATTTATGAAGAGATGAGAGGGGGAATCACAGCTACCTTTAATTAGGGGGCAGTAGGAGTCTGACATTTGTGATTCACCTCTCTGAACTCCTCACTCCTTTATTTTTATCATAATTTTGTTTTTTATCCTTACATCCTGTTGAGATTCCTGACTTGAGCACCACAAGGTGGCACAAATGACAATACTGTCCATGTATGGTATATAGTGTGTGTGTGTGTGTGTGTATTGTAGTGTGTAAACTCTCTGATTTGTTGACTGTACCTGTGAATTTTTTACACTGAGTCTACACTCAATGAAGAACACAAATGGAAATGAATTGAATTGCGTACCCATCTGAGAGTCAATCTTTACACTGTGATTGTTACTTTCTTTTTTTTTTTTTATTTGTTTTATTGAAATGACATATCATTCCATACAAGTAAATCAATTTTTATAAAAATAAGATTGAAACAAATCCACCCCCACTCCTGAAAAAGAGAGCTAGGCCAGCAGAGTAAAACTTAAAGCTAGTAAAAATAAATAAATCAATTAATTAATAAGTGAGTAAAGATAAATGGAGAAAAAAAAGGAAGAATCTGCTTCTTCAGTTCTTTTAAAGCTTATTCTAAAATGTTATTGATGAGATTCTGCCAGGTTTTGAAAAAGTTCTGCACATATCCTCTAAGTGAGAATTTGATTTTGTTCCAGTTTTAAATAATAAAAAACATCAGTTACTCACTGACTTAAAAGGGGAGAGTTAGGATTCTTCCAGTTGAGCGTGACAAGTCTACGTGCCAATAGTGTAGTAAAGGCAATCGCAGTTTGTTTGTCCTTCTCCACTTTAAGCCCCTCTGTGAGCCCACCAAACACAGCTGTTAGTGGGTTAGGAGGGATTGTGACACCCAGGCTGTCTGAAAGGCATTTAAAGATTTTGATCCAAAATGATGTTAATATGATGCAGGCCAAGAACATGTGACCCAGTGAGGTTGGGACTTGATTGCAGCCTTTACAGGTTGGATCTCACCCTGGAAACATTTTGGACAATTTTAAGCGAGACAAATGTGCTTGATATATAATTTTGAGTTGAAAAATTCTATGCTTTGCGCATATGGAGCTTAAGTGACTTCTCTGCATTACTACCTTCCACAACTTTTCTGATATGTTAAGTGAGAGATCCCTTTCCTACTGTCCTCTTGGATCTTTGAAAGGGAGGTACAGTAAAATAGTTTTATATATTGCAGAAATGGTGTCTGAGTCCTCAAGACTGAGCAATATTTTTCTGCCTTATCAGTAGGTGGGAGGTGAGGAAAATCAGGCAGGTTCTGTTTAACAAAGTTTCTAATTTGAAGGTAGTGAAAGAAATGTGTTGCTGGAAAGTTTAATTTGGAGTGTAATTGTTCATAGGATATGATGTAAGGATCTCCAAGTGATATAATCCCAAATGTTTTCCAGACATTGAAAATTGCATATGTTTGAGAGGATGAAAAAAGGTGGTTCTTGTGCTGAGGTGCCACAGATAAAAGCTTCTCCATCTTAAAATACTTCCTACATTGGTTCCATATTCTTAGTGAGTGAAGCACATTTGGTTTGTTAGTATATTGGCGATAACTTGTATTTATTGGGGCAAAAAGCAAGGATTATAAAGAAGTGCTGTAGGATTTTATTTCTATTGCGGACCAAGCCTGTGACTGTTCATCTATTTGTGTCCAGGTTTGTATAGTTTGTGTTTGTTGCCCAGCAATAAAATTGAAAGTTGGGTAGAGCCATGCCACCTTCTGCCTTAGGTCTTTGTAGGGTTGTTCTTTGGATATGTGGATGTTTTGAATTCCAAATAAATGAGGTTATGGTTGAATCTAATTTCTTAAAAAATGATTTATTGATGTATATTGGAATGTTTTGAAATAAAAAGAGAAGCTTAGGAAGGATATTCATCTTGATAATGTTAATTTGTCCAGCTAGAGTGACATGAAGGGTTAACCATCTATGCAAGTCTTGCTTAATTTTTTCTGAACAGACAGTGAAATTTTGTTGATAAAGAGCTTTGTGTTTACTTGTGATGTTAACCCCTCGGTATTTAAACTGATCTGCGATGATCAAAGGGAAGGTGTCCAATCTAATATTGTGTGCTTAAGAATTCACTGGAAAGAGTACACTTTTAGTCAAATTAATTCTGAGACCAGACATTTTCTGAAATTCCATTAGTGCTGTTAGGACTGCAGGCTCAATATTTTGTCTGATATATATAATACCATATCATCTGCATGTAGAGAAATTTTCTTTTCAAGTCCTTCTCTGATAATCCCTTTACCTCATAAGTATTTTAACAGTGAACTGCCAGTGGCTCAATGGCGATTGCGAAAAGCAGTGGTGACAAGGGGCATTTTTGCCTGGTACCACATTCTACAAATTGAAGCTTTTGTACTGGTATACAGTAGTTTGATCCATGCACAAATGTTTGGACCAAACCCAAATTTCTCCAATGTAGTAAAAAGGTATTTCCATTCAATCATTTCAAATGCTTTTTCTGCATCCAATGATAACAATATCTCTGGGGTGTTTGACTTTGCAGGTGAAAATATTACATTAAACAGGCATCTAAGATTGGAAGCTAAGTGTCGGCCTTTAATAAATCCAGTTTTGGCTTGTGATATTACCGAAGGCAGCACTTTCTCCATCCTTCTAGCTAGGACTTGCAGAGTATCTTAACATCATTATTCAGAAGTGAAATTGGTCTGTATGATGCACATTGTAATAAGTACTTATTTTTTTTTAGGAAAGATGGTAATTGATGTTTGGCGAAAACTTTGGCAGGTAGAATTTGATTGTTTCTAGCTTCTGTAAATGTTGCTAATAGGAGGGGAGCTAGCTGAGTGGAGAATTTCTTATAAAATTCGGCAGGGTAGCAATCAGGGCCTGCTGCTGTCCCACTCTGAAGTGACTTTATAGCTTCTAGTAATTCTGATAGTACCAGAGGTTTATCCAAATCCTCTGTGATAAAAGTATCTATTTGTGATATCTGTAATGCATACAGAAATGCATTAGATTATGTGTTGTCTTCTTTAAACTCAGTAGAATATAAGGACTTGTAGTAGTCTCTAAATGTGTGCATTCTATTTTATTGGTCAATAGTTTTGTCTCTGTTTATGTTGGTGATTGCTGGGATTGCATTGCAAACTTCTTGCTTGTGGATTTGTTGAGCTAAGATCTTATTACCTTTCTCTCCATGTTCATAGTAATGATGTTTTGATTTAAAAATTAGTTGTTCAGTTTCTTAGTTGTCAGGAGGTTGAGTTCTGAATGCACAGCCTACCTTTTCATATGAAGAGCCTCACTTGGACACCTGGCATGTTCTTCATTTATTCTAGTAATTTTGCTGGTTAGCTCTGATACCTTCTTGGTTTCCAATTTATTTCTGTGGGAAAGATATGAGATAATCTGTCCTCTTAAGAAGGCCCTCAGGGTTTCCCAGAGTATTTCTGCAGAGATCTCTAAGGATGTATTTGTCTCTAAAAAAACTTGATTTGTTTTGATATGAATTCTGTACAGTTCTTGTCTCGTCTCTAATAAAAGTTGGTTAAGACGCCATCTGGAAGATGAGTATGTGGGACATAATGATTTTATCTCCAAGATCAGAGGGGCATGGTCGGAAATAACAATAGCATCATACTTGCAACATTTAATCGTAGACAAGAAATTGTTATCTACAAAGAAATAATCAATCCTTGAGTTGCAATGATGCACTGGTGAGTAGAAGGAATATGCTCTTGAGTTTGGATTTAGAAATCTCCAGGTGTCTGCTAAGTTGAGATCAGTTACAAACTGTAATTATCATTGCAGTGTTAGATGTCATCACCCCTGTGGCAGGAAAAATATCAAGGTCTTGATTTAAAACATAATTAAAGTCCCCAGCCATTATAATTTTATGCATGTTCACATTCAGAATAGATGAAAATACATTTTGCATGAATTCAATATCATCCACATTGGGTGCATAAATATTTATCAAAATCACTTTACTAATAAATACATTACCTATGCCAATCATGTATTTCCCTTCAGGATCATCTGATGCTACAAATGAGACTGTTCTATGTATGAGAATTCCCACACCTCCAGTTTTATTTGTAAACCTGGAATGGAACATTTGGCCAGTCCAGTCTTTTTGCAGCCGGAACTGATCCTTGCTTAGTAAGTGGGTCTCCTGTAAAAATACTATTTTAGCATTTAGACCTGTTAGGTGAGAGAGTACTTTCTTTCTCTTTAATTTGTGATTCAGGCCTTTAACATTCCAGCTCACAAAGTTAACTGCCCCATCATGGAGACATTGATTCTGAATTTCTGATGTCACTTTGTAGTCTTAACTGAAAATAAGACAGCTTTGACCTTATTTTCCTAGGAATTATTGCTCTGAAGGCTATTGTTACATTGGCATTTATAATTTCAAGGATTAAAAAGATAGATTAGAGATAGCTTGCTCTCTTTCTTTCCCCACCTAATCCCCCCACCGTCCCATTTTGGTTCACCACACTTCACAAGTCCCAGTCCTCTGACATACCTAGAGACAGAGCACGTCCAGAGCAAAACAAGCCCCTCAGTAGCAGTGAATGAGGATTAATATTGAGATATCTATTGCCAATACAGTCCAAATACTATAAGCATAAAATATAATCTTCAACAATCTTGAGATAGTAAGATAGGAAACGCAGGAAATGGTGTTAAAAAGTGGCCCTGAATAAGCATAGTAAGCCCTAATACAATAATAACAACAACAATAAACCAAGGTTATGATGTTAAACACTCTACTTTAGAAGAGTCAAAAAAGAAAAAAAGAAAAGTTACTAATTTAATTTCTTCCACACATGCATACATATACGAATATAACTGCAATGAAAACATAAAGAGAAAGTGGCCGAGAAGGGAAAAACGAGCCTAATTACAGTACCAGTATCATTGCAAGTGGATCAGACAGCCGGTAAGATCTTCTTTGCTATGCCATGACAGGATGTGACTCACTATCGTATTTCAGAAGAGTGTCGGGCTCAGTTTTCTTAATTCTTTTTCTGCTTCCTCCGTAGAGGTTAAGATGTAATTCTTGTCTTGAATATCCACTTTCAGTTTGGCAGGATACAAGAGGCTGTATCTGATCTCGACTTTCCGTAAGCGCAGTTTAATGTTGTAAAAAGTGGCACGTTAGTAGCTATTGAGGGTGAGAAATCAGGGAAGATATGAATATGGTTATTTTCAAATATAATATGTTGTTTCTGTCTAAAAAGTGACATTACATTAAATTTAGATTGTAATTTTTCGAAATGCACAACAAGAGTCCTAGGTTTAGAGGTATTTGATACCCGTATGCAGTAAGCATGTATCATTTAATTTCCTCTCCAGTTATTTTTGACAATAGTTCAGCTATGAATTTCACTGGGTTTGGACTTTCACAATTCTCAGGTAGAACTTCGATTCTAATATTATTCCTTCTGCATCCATCTTCCAGAGCAGCATGTCTGTCTCCAAGTTTTTTGTACTTTATTTTAGAATTCGTAGCTGTTCCTTTTCCGTCAACGGTGGATGCCAAATGTTTGGCTGTTTCAGTTCGAGTCGTGAATGTCTGCTTAACGTCTTCCAGCTTATCGACATGTGATCTTATTTTATTCTCAAACTTAGATGCATTTTCCTGAACGTGTTCCTCAATTTTGTCCAGTATAAATTTAAAGGCCGCCTCAAAGAGATTATATACATATTTCTCCAAGTCTTTCTTATCCTGCCACAGCTCCACTTGCAGCTGCTGCTCATGTTTATATATGCTTGCATATACTGTAATAGAACCTCCTTGGGTTGGGTAAATACAGGATACCTCGGGATAATAAGAAATAAGAGAAAAAATAGCACCGCTGCTAACGGAGCTCTGCTTCAGACGTCCATCTCCGGTAACGGATGAGAATAACTCTCGATTGTTACTTTTCTATGCCCTTTGTCATTTCAGAAAGCATTTTGTTTTGCTTTCTGCCCCAAAATTAAAATTTTAAAAATACGGAGACTACAGTGTCAGGCATGTTTGATGTGTCATCCTGACTCATCAATTTCTGGTTCACTGAGCTTTCGAAGGAGGTTGTTCACCTGCATTATGGGAAAGAATTGGAGGATCTTACCCAGGTGTCCTCTATGGTGACAGTGTGCACCCCTAAGGTGGTGTGAAACCCCAGACCACAGAGATAGATACAGGCAGATGAAGAGTGCACATTCTCCAGAAGCATCAACCTCAGAGCTGGAGGTGTCCAACCATTTTCAGTACATTGTAAAGCTGCACAGGAACTCTGACACCTCTAAGGTGATTGGCAGGACTAAGGAGGCCCAGTAGCTCAACTCAAAACCAAACACTAGAAATAAGGTTGGATTTGTAGGAGGAGGTCAACTATTAGATAGACTAGAACACACATTTGCTCCACTGCCTTAAAATTGCACTGGTGAGAGACATCCTGGGCATGTGGATGTGCTCCAGGCCAGAGTTGTGAGAGGACAAAGTCATATTTGTCCAAGTGGGAACAAAGGATACAGGTAAGGGCAGGCAGTTGGTAAGTGTGTAAGACAGATTAAAAATGTATATCTGTCAAATGTAAATGTAAATTTGTAAAGGTTCTCTTACGTGAAGTTCTTGCACAAGGTCAGGTAAGACTGAGGTGATCTGAAGGTTTATCATCAAATCTTGGCTTCTGGCCTTTTGAAACATCTGGTATCTTTGCCACAGAATGCATTACTGGTGAATTGAAAAAGCACCAATGCATTGAGAAGTCTACTCTTTATAATTTAGTTCTTTCTGTTCTCTGTACTGAATTGTCCTGTAACCCCATCAGTGAGTGGACAGTGCTACTTTATTTGGTGGAGGGCTGCATGGCGGTGGTCTGGTGATTATCACTTTACTCTCTCAGCTCCTCTTCTTTGCCCAGTTGGATCTTTGCTTAGCTGTGTCCTCCATGGCCACCCTGGCCACAAACTGTTTTGGTGACCATGTTTAATTCACTGAGGGAAATGAGTTTGTGAGGTAAGCATCATTGGGTGGGTTTAAATGGTTTTATATAAACGTCCAATTTCTATTTGACTATTGTCTATTCAAATAAAAAAAAAAATGACAAAATTATTAATCACAATAGCCATATGGTACCTTCACATTCAATTTGTATTTGCTACAGAAATCTCTGACCATCATGACTTGTAAAACATAATTATTACATGGGTATGAGCACATTTATAATAATAAGAGCCACATTAACTTGTCCAGTGGCTGAGTGCCACCATGATCAGAGGATTTCCACTCAAGAGTGACTGACAGGTCTTTCCACCAATCATTGTTCTTGTTTGGTTGTGCATTTCCTTTCTAGCTCAGTCCTCACCAATTTTCTGCACTCCTCATATTTGGCTCCTCTTTTAATTTCCTACCTCTTACACCCCAAGGCCACCATACATGGCACTATGGTTCACAAGTGGGCATTATTAGGTGTATTGAAGCCTAACTAGGCATGTGGTCATCACCAGTCAGTGTGTAACATTATCTTTGGGCTGTCCTCCATGACAGCATGGCTTTTATTAAAGATTTTAACAATCCTGGTGCTTCTGAAGCTCAAAACCTGACACCCCATTTGTGTTCTGATCTGTGTTTTTTTTGTCACATTTCCCCTCTTTACAGTGCCCAGGTATCTGTCATTAAACGCACCAATCCTGCTTTCAGGCCTGACACTTCCCCTCTTGTTGTGTTTTTCACACTCATAGACATTGTTTCTTCTCTTCTTTTTTCAGTTTTCTCTCCAAACGTCTCTGGCTGGTCAGTGATCTTCTGGTTATTGATGGCTCTTTGTGTCACAGCAGCTGTGCTGCTCATATTGAAATGGCGAAGAATGAGAGGTGAGTCCAGAAGCTGCTAAATAAAGATGACCCCAGTTGTTCATTATGCTAATTTTTACAATTTTCCTCTGTTTCTTTCTAGATAAAAAAGCAACATACAAGACCAAAGGTAAGAACACATCAGATGAAATCCTTCATCTTCTGGAGTAGCACAAGTGCTCAGATGGTGTAAACCAGGAAGCATCTGACGAATGTGTAATATTACCTGATTGAATTGTTAAATGATTTTGATGTGAGACTCCATGTGTAGTACAGCCGCCACAGGAGATCAGGGTTCAAGGCTGCCGGGTGCATGGGATTTGACTAAATAGAGAAATCAAAGTGTTAATGTCTGAGAAGAGTGGGCTCATGTGAGGGCTGCCGTGCTTGTGTAATTTATTTAGGTGACAAAAATAAGAATGAAAATAAGCAAATGACACTAAATGAGGGCAGTTTGTAATCACCTTAGAGTCACAAGAATCTCTGCAGGTGGACTGGAAAAGAAATTAAAGATGGGGCAGATATGTGGAAAATGACATTCAACTTAATTTACTCTTACACAGCACATACAGGGCAGCAAAAAAAAAGACAAACATACGTAAGACAATAAAAGCAAAATTGAAAATACCACACAGCATATCCATACACACAAGCCCAAAAACTACTGAAACAGAAGAAATGAACAAAATATTCACAGGGAGCCTTGAATCTTCCTATTATTGTAGCTGATACAGGAGGGAGGCTGAGCTGAACAACTTTTTAATAATCCAGGGATATATAAAAAGTTTAATACTGGATTACTATCATAAAGGTCAACATCATCCAAGTGTCATAAATCATAATATAAAATCCTCACAAATGACAGAGCTGCAGCTCCAGAGAGGAGTGTTGGTGTTTCATTAATGCCTATTTAGGGTAACAACATGTGGAGTGTTAATGGTGAATGAGTCCTCATAAAACTGATTCGTTAACATCAAATCCACGGCCAACAGCGGCTGCTGATATTCATTTCATGAGGATCTAAATTTTTCATTACACAGGTGTGAAGTTTATGTAACACCTTTATTTTCATAAAGCCACATTTTCATAAAGCCTCATTTTAAGCCACATCACTGACTGCACTTTTGCTTAAAACCCAAGAACATGAACTACGCTTTTCATGGATGATTGCAACACAAAGCTTGATTTTTTAAGCAAAACAACGAAAATATGCAAAAAAATGGACAGGAAGCTCTTTCCTCTATAACAGAAGGGTGAACAAGACAGGTGTTGTATCTAATTCAGTCCCCTGTCCGTCACAAATGTCAATCAAATCTCAAAAAATGTGACATCTAATGAGCAGCGCTTACCCAGAAAGCTGCACTAAAACTCACCCTTCTCTAGGGATCAGTGAAAGGTCCAAGTGCCATCCCTTAAACAAACTTATTAATGCTTTTCTCTCTACTGTGCATAGCCATGAAGACCGATTTTTCAGTCAAAATGTGTTGCCTAAACTTTATAACAAAGTAAAAGCTAAATTGCTGGAGAATTTGAGAAATGTAAAATCCATCCCTTTAACTACCAATGGGTGGACCTCCAGTGCAACAGAGAGCTTCGTGACAATCACACACAGTACATCACCGACTGCTCTCCAGACACGCACTTCCTATGAAAGCCACACAAATGACCACTTGACAGAAATACTACAGGAAGCTGTAGTGAAGTGGAAAATTGACCTACCAAATGCCACCATTCCTGTGAAATGCCAAGAAAACTGTGAATGTAGTCGAAGCTACTGATAGATATAATAATAAATAATATACACAAAGATAATAAATGATATACACACATACTTTAGTCTAAACATATTCCAAAATGACAAAAACCAAGAAAATTACAAATAAAAAAAGAAAGTTCTGACTTAGCAGTCCCAGTGACAGTGAGGCCTTATGCAGGCATATTGCTGTTGGCATTTCTTGACCCACGTCTGCTGAATGATTTGTTGTCTGAAAGTCCTCAGTGTTGGTGTGTCACAAAGAGGATGTGAGGCATTGTTCATAATGGCACTCAGTTAGTCTTCATTCTCTACTCCTTTACTACCTTCAGGGGGTCCAGAGTTTGTCCCATAACTGTGACTGCCTTCTTAATCAGTTATTTGATTCGGTGGTCCCCTCTTGTAGTGATGTTACCAGCCCAGCACACCACACTGGCCAGCACAGAGTAGAAGATGTGAAGGATGTCACTTCCCACATTAAAGGAGTGCAGTATCCTGAGAACAAATAGCCTGCTCCACACTTTCTTCAATAGCTTCTCTGTGTTCCGAGACCAATTCAACCTGTCATTAATGCGGACCCTAAAGTACTAGGAGTGGACCACCTCTAAATCCACTGCTTGAGTAGTGACCGGACACAGTGGCATGTTGGTGTGGTGAAAGTCAATAAGCAGTTCCTTGGTTTTGCTGATGTTAAGATGCAGATGGTTCTTAAAGGTCTCCCCCTGACTCCTCTCCTCTGTCTCACCCCCCTTATCAATACACCCCATAAGTGCAGAATCACCTGAGAATTTCTTTAAGTAATCTGACATGCTGAGGTGTTCAGAGTGAAGACAAAATAAGACGCTCCTGTTCCTTGTGGCACTCCAGGTTGCTTACACAGTCATGAGTCTCACAAACTGTAGTCTGACTGACATATAGTCCATCATCAGGACACCAAAGGCTCATCTACCTGCTTATATCTCAGTTGACCCCTTAAAAGGGATGGCTGGATGGTATTGAAGGCTATAGAGAAATCAGAAAACAGAATCCTCAGTGTTGCCAGATTAGTCCAAGTGAAAATAAACCTTCAGGAGCAGAAAGATAATCGCATCCTCCACTCCAGTCTTTATATGCTTGGCAAACTGCAGTGGGTGCAGGTGGTCTGCCACAAGAGGACTCATACAGTCCGGGTCCAGCCACTCAGAGGTCTTTATGATGTGAGACATCAGTGTCACTGCTCTGTAGTCATTACGTGAAGTGACACCTATCTTGGAACAATGCAGGAGGTTCCCCACAGCTGTGTCACTTTGTGGAACCTTAGTGACAAACTGAACAAGTGACAGAGGACACCACAAAGTTGGTCAGCACAGGCCTTAAGAATTTGAGGACTGATTCCATCACCTCCTGCTGCTTTTCTTCCGTGTAGCTTCCTCAGATGTCTCCTTACTTGGTCTTCAGTTATGGACACTGATGGTCAGAGGTGGACTTGTCACTGGCCATTCCAGTTGACGTGATAGGATTTGTTGATGTAATAGGGTGGTGTGGAGAGACTGGTCATTAGAAGGTGGCAGTGGATGGGAAAATATGTTACAAAACTGGTTCAAGGCATTATCTTTGTCCACATCCCCTTCTAGCACTGAGCCCTGGATTGCCCAAGTCCAGTAATGACACTCAGTCCATTCCAGACATCCTCAATGTCATTTTGAGTGAGTTTGTTTTCTATTTTGGCTTTTTAAGCTCCAATCCTTCACTCGGATTTTTATTTAACACACACTGTAAGTCATTCAGTGCCTCTTTATCACTGGATATGTACGGTGTCCATTTTAGGACATGCTCCTCCCTCAGAGAAAACTCTATCATTCCTACTACCTTCAACAAAATATTCCTCCTCCCTGTGAGGAATCACCCGTCACCCCTCCTCCCTCCCCTCTCCTCCCTCCTTCCACCACCGTCCGCTCTCAGTTCTCCGATGTCCGTTTTCCGTCATCCACCCTCCTATCTCCATCATCCGCCTTCAGGTCTTCATCAACCCCCACACCACCCCCCCCCATCACGGCATTTTCGTTAATGAAGTGACGTAATACTCCAGCTCCACCTTCTTCACAAGTTCGTTCGCCGAATTAATTATTCAATTGTATTTACAGTAAGAATTTACAGCACGACTAAAACGCGGGAACGAAGGTAAATTACGTTAATTGTTGACTGTATTTTTAACTCATAGTATGGGATGGTGTTTTTTGACTCAGCTACAGATGCCGATGGAGACCAGAACTACTTTGGAAAAATACGAACACCTTAAGGCTGATCTACAGTAGAAGAAGGCAGCGCAGCGCTTTGATTTAAACGATCCCATGTCTTGGTGGGTTTGCGTAGCTTGTTGTCAGTATCTTTACACCTGTTTTTAAGGCTTATTGACTGAAAGGGGCGTTCATGAAAAAAGTTAGGGCTTTGCTATAAAATACACCCGCCACAAGTCAAGGAAGTTAAAATAAAGGTATATATAATTTCTGTTTTATTTAAACCTTTTAAGTTCCTATGCAGAGACCCATTTGGCCGTTTTAGTTTTTTTTCTTTCTTCAGTAATATTTAATCTCCCTAAAGAAAAACAACACATGCATTTGCTTTTTTTGCATCTCTTTAGTAATATTTTAGTGTAAAAGGATAACCAGTATTTAAACCTTTTTATATTACTTTATGAAGTTATTTTACACAATGTTGAAAAATTAATAAGAAAGCTACATATTTTGGCAGTTGCTGCTTTAATTTTTAATGAAATGAAAAAAGCCCTCCAAGAGAAAACAGTTTGCACAATCTAAAAAGGAGAAACCCTCATTTATAAAGGTCTGCTGCAGATGACTTCACTGAAAATAAATGAATAGTTCCTATGTGTATAATACATATTTATTTATTTGACGTATGCCTTTATCCTAGCATCTTGTAACATTTGAAGTACAATTCATTGCATTACTTTTGTATTTTGCAGCATAGGCAGGTGAAGTGACTTCCTCAGGGTCACACAGTGGTATCAGTACCAGGATTTGAACTGACAAGCTCCGGGTTTGCTGAAATATTACTGAAGAAAGAAAAAAAAAAACTAAAACGGCCAAATGGGGCTATGCATACAGACTTCCAACCATCCATTATCCAACCCGCTATATCCTAAATACAGGAGCCAATCCCAGCCAACACAGGGCGCAAGGCAGGAAACAAACCTCGCACAAGGTGCCAGCCCACCACAGGGCACACACACACACACCAGAGACAATTTAGAATCGCCAACGCACCTAACCTGCATGTCTTTGGACTGTGCGAGGAAACCCGAGCACCCGGAGGAAACCCACGCAGACACGGGGAGAACATGCAAACTCCACGCAGGGAAGCGAACCCGGGTCTCCTAACTGGAACCTTTCACTGCGCCACCGTGCCGCCCCCCATTCAAACTTAAAAGGTTTAAATAAAACAGAAATTATATATACCTTTATTTTAACTTCTTTGACTTGTGGAGGGTGTATTTTATAGCAAAGCCCTAACTTTTTTCATGAAAGCCCCTTTCAGTCAATAAGCCTTAAAAACAGGAGTAAAGATACTGACAACAAGCTACGCAAACCCACCAAGACATTGAATCGTTTAAAGGCGTTCGGATTTATCCAAAGCAGTTCTGCTCTCCATCGGCATCTGTAGCTCAGTCGAGAAACACCATCCCATACTATGAGTTAACGATGAACACATTTCTATATTTATTGTAAGCATACAACTGATAATATGTTGCGCTTATTTATCTGGTGTACCGAAATTTTCGTGCGTTTAACGGCTGAAATCTGACGTGGTTTGTACCTTTCAGAATGAAAAAAGTTTGCGTTTAACTTTTTAATAAAAGATGAGCTTTTAAGCCTGAGAAATCACCCCTTAAATGCACACGTTTTAATGCACACGTGTTAATATGTATGCTTACACAGTATTACAGTCGTGCTGTAAATTCTTACTGTAAATATAATTGACAAATAATTCGGTGAATGAACTTGTGAAGAAGGTGGAGCTGGAGTATTATGTCGCTTCATTAACGAAAATGCCGTGATGTGCAAGGGGGCCTGGGGAGTGTGGGGGTTGACGGAGAGCTGAAGGCGGATGACAGAGATAGGAGGGTGGATGACGGAAAACTGACATCAGAGAACTGAGAGGAGACGGTGGTGGAAGGAGGGAGGAGAGGGGAGGGAGGAGGGGTGACGGGGGATTCCTCGCAGAGAGGAGGAATGGAGGTAGTAGGAATGATGGAGTTTTCTCGGAGGGAGGAGGATGTCCTAAAATGGACACTGTAGATATGAATATTCTCTTTTTTTCACCACACATTCAATACTTTTCACGTGCAGTTAGCCTGGCATTTCAGAAATGGATGGGCATTAACTTGATATCCTGGCTTTTAGGCAGAGTGAGACAAATGGTCACTTTCATCGTAACACCAGTACTGCAGCAGTGCTAAAGGATAAACAAGAGATGCTCCAGGTTTCTTCACACAAGCTTATTAAGGAGGTTCTCACTAGGAGGACCTCAGGCCACAACACACTTGAGTGTTACCTTGAATAGCAGGCAGTTGTTCTCTCAGCATTTAAAGGTAGGAGGAACATTAAAGACATTGTTACTATGTCTGAAGAAGATGTGAAAATAGCTGAGGACATGACTCAGGCTCTCAAACCACTGAAAACAGTGACGACTTTGTTGAGCACTGAACAGCTCATTCAATGATAATGTTACTGAAACACACAATCCTGGTATCCATGAAGCAGAGTGACTGAGGTTCAGCAGTTGTGAAAGATGTCAAAGCTGAATTGTATCAGACTTGAACAATAGATCCCCGCCATGACAGGTCAGCACTGAGTCAGTTTCTTCAGGTCAGCACTGCAATTGAGCCACGTTTGAAATCTCTGACCTTTCCAACAAAATCTGCCCCAAGTCAGAGGGTTTTCTGCAGTGTAGGTGACATTGTCACAGGACAGACAGCAAACCTCTCATCTGAGAAGGTGGACATGATGAAGTTCTTGAAGAAGAACAACCTCAAACTTAATGTATTTCCACCAACCACATTTTGTTACTGACTGGGTTTTTATTTTGCAATTTATTTTTGTTTATTTACACCGGTCCTTATTTATGTTTACATAGTTATGTGAAGTTAAGTTGATCTACCATGTTATTTAGTGTTCTTCTCTTTATTCTCTCTTGATTTAATAAAACCCAGAAACCCAAGGTATGAACCGAACTGTGGCTACTCGATATTTAACTTGAACTTCCTACTTTTTGTCCTTTACGAAAATTAAACTCCACCCTTCAATGATCATAGGAAACGGTGGGAATGAGACCTTTCAGTTGGCATTTCCAAAATGGAGTGGAACTCAGCCATCCAGAGCATCCACTTCAGTTCTAGAAGCTCCAAGAATTCCATAATTTAATTGAAGGTCTTTCATTGATCCCATTTGAAATTGTCTAAAATGTACCCAGGACCAGACCCTACCTGTGAGCGCTGCCATCTACAGCAGCTCCAGCGCCACTTGGCCGTTTCTCCTTTAGCAGTGATTTTTGCTGGATGGCATCAAAGTGAATGAGGAGAAATCGATTGTGACAGTCGACACCACACAAGTAGCACAAATACTGGGAGAATCCCAGCCCACCTGCCATAACTCAGCGGGTAAATGAAGTTCTCTGTTATCTCAAATTAGAAAAAAAAATCTACTTATTGTGTAGAGGATATGGCGGTCAAAATGTTTTCAAACCATGACAAGAATTCATTCATGTTCTTTTTGAATAAACCAGCGGGGCCTTTGATTAACTCTTTAATGTCATTAATGGTTTTACCATTTCTTATATTCCTTTGTAACCGAGTCTCTCTTCTCTTTCTTTTTCTTTGGGTTGGGTTCGATCTCATTTTGTTTTGTTTTTTTCTATTTGATGTTTGCTATTTAATTCAATGTAAACTGTTCTATACGGTATGCTATTATTTGTTTGATTATTAGAACGTGATTGTGATGTCCTGTTTTTTGAAAATAAAATATATAAAAAAGAAATACAGAAAATCAGAGATGAGAGACCACAGCACAACAAGTAATGCTGCTCTGGTCGACCTGCACCTTTAAACAGAATATAAATGCAGAGGGTGGTCTTCCAGCGGTGGTCCTAAATAAAGGAAAGGGAAAGAGTAACTAAATAAATAAAAGTATAAAGAAAAATACATACTGAACAAGTGATGTATAAACTATTCAGAAGACAACATGCTAGGAGACCAAAAGATAAAAAAACAAAATGAAATTCAAAAAACCACAAAACTATAAAACAGAAGAAAACACACCTGGACGAGGGATGAGCTCCTCCTTAATCCATAACAGATAAACAGAACACGTGAGCAGAGTGAAGTCTGACGACGTTACAGACAGTGAAATGAAGGGACCAGAAAACAGATAGAAATGGAGCCGAGTTATTTTTAAATTTCAGTATTTTCTTCTGTTATTTTAGAACTTATAAGCTGCTTAAGATGAATGTTTTAGCCACCATTTATGTGTATTGGACACTGATGAAGACGTTCTTTTCACTTTGATTTTTAATATTTTCGTCATTTTTAATGATCAGCTTGTTTAAATCCCTGTTCTTTTTAAAGTCACATTTCTATCCAACCATCTGTTCTTTTTGTGTCCCTCAAAGGTCCCAGCACACTTATTTACGTCCCCTCTTACTGTCCACCTGATTTTCTTTTCTGGACGTTTGTTTGTGTCTCTCTTACCGAGATCCTATCCTTTCATGCTCATACCTTTTGGTAATGTCTGCTCTCTTTCTTTGTCTCCCTTATTTTTTCCAGTGAAAGCTTTTCTTTCTTGTCACAATGGCTGGCAAGCTCATAGTTGTGTCCAGATGTATGGGCTCCAGTATTATTGCCCCCCCCCCACTTCCATTGTTAAAAGGACAGATGGAGGTGGAGGACATGACAGCCAAGTCTCAGTGATGATCATTTCACTCTTTGTCTGTCTTTACTCAGGAGTTGGCATGTTGGGGACCTCTGGGGATCACATTGGCAGTTCGGTGTTAGCATTCCTGGGCTGTTGGCTCTGGGCACCACTGGGATTTTCTTTTTATAAATATGCTTCATTATTAACTTAATTTAATTTTTTTTCCTATAATTCTAATACAAATTTGATACAGAAAAGGTTACATTTTCATTTTCTCTTTTTACACAGCAGTTGACATTCTCCCTGTCTGGAACTTGCGCAAAGAAATTGGTAAGCAGAATGTTTCATTACAATTTATAGAAGCACAAAAAAATAAATAAAAGTGAATAAGTAATGTTTGAAAATGGCAGATTCCTGTTTTATACGTCTTAACAGAGGCTCTGTTAGTTAATATGTCCACCTAAACCTGCTTAAAGTTCTCCAAAAAATGAAAAAGAGCATGTTTGGTTATTGATGTGCAAGGAATGGATGACAGCTGTGATGTTTCCACATTGAAGGCCAGCAGGGCTCCATGTCAATGAAATTGTGCAAAGCTTCTCTCATTAATTTAATGCACATTTACATTTATTTATTCAAAGTAACTTACAAAAAGATGTAAACACAAAGGAGTAAACATCAGTCTGGGGACTGTTTAAGACCACATGTGACAGGACAAGATGACAAAGTTGATCAGCAGAAGTGAAAAACTTTAAAGTAAACAGAATAACACAAGATTTGTTAATCTTTCATTAGTTACAAAAACTTTTCAAAGCCATCATCAGTCAGACATACTGGACATCCACATGACAAGGGGGGCTTCAAATGCTTTTTAAACACACTGAGGGAGTCAGCAGTTCATATGGAGGTGGGCAGCTCATCTCACCAGACAGGAGCTACACATGAAGAGAGTCTGGATTGAGATGTGATGCCAGGCAGAGACACCATTTAAAAGTAGAGCTGAGTGGTTGAGGAGTGGTCACCATATACATACTGTAGGTGATGATTACTCTGTAACCACCATTAGCAATTTCAACTTAATGTTTACTGTTAGTGGGAGCCATCAATCATCATCCAAAGATTGCATACCGACTTGTTAGCCATGACGAGCCAACTTGAACAGAGGTGGAGTGTTGAATAGACAGGCTGGCTGTAATAATAAGAAGGTCTACCTTTGCTAGCTTGAGCTGGAGATGGCGCTCCTACATCCAGGTTGAGATGTGAGTGACATTGTAACTTATTATTAAAGTGTTTAGAACAGCCCACAGCTTTGTCTTCTTAGGTAATGTTTTCCAGTTTTTCATCCTATTCCCGAATGTCATTTCTTATTCCTTTTTGTAGAAGTTGAAATTACCTTTGTGTCAGGTGCTGCCAGCCTGTTTCTGGCTCATGACTCTCATTTTATCGGCCCTGCAGTGTTTTCCATTTTCCCCTTTGCTGTAGGCACACCTGCAGCCTGGACTCTCCAGTTTAGCTCAAGTCCAGGATCATTTGTTCTGTTAAAAGTAACCACAGTTACGTGAAAAGAGAAAGGAGATCAATATGAGGAATGTATTGACCACAAGAGATGACGCTGAGTGCCATCTTGACCTTTATCCACCACTGAAGAGGACTGCATGCTGGCACTGCACTTGAAAAGCCCCCATGTGATCAATCCATACAACCCCATCTGACACGGCTGTTTTCACTAAAGACGCGCTATAGCTCTGCAGTGTACCACGATGCATACTAACACCAAATCCATCCAAACCCCCCCCACCCCCCCAAACGGGTTCTGACACACAAACGCTGGCGAAGCTGCCTTCTTCAGTATCTCACCGTCACTTGCTTTTCTTTTTATTCAGTTTTATCGAGTGTTCCTGCCAGTCCCCGCATGTTGCTGTATGCTGTTTCTTTTGTACTACAGGACATGCAGAGGAAAGAATGGTAAAGACCAGTAACTTCGGCGCTATATGCAATCATCAGACACTCCCCATCTGCCCGTGTCGTTCAAACACAGGCACTTTTATTCAAGTGCACTTTTTCCATCGCCTTTTCCTGTAAGAAGCAATGTACACACTTCTCTCTATGCTGTGGTTTCTATTACACACCTGAAAGAAAGAGACAATATATGTGAAAATATAATCGCACTAATGCAATATTATTTGAAAACGAACAGCGTCAGATCGGGTGTGAATTTATGCAGGAACTGGAAATTCTCTGATGCGGGACCTTCAGCCAGGGAAGAAAGTACAGTGTCAGGTGCTCATTCAGTGTGATAGGAACCATAGCACAGAGAGTTGTGTACACGGCAACAAGTACACATGTCGTAAATGTAGGAAGGGTGTGTGGGAATTGTTAATATTTGAATGTGATGATTTTATAAAGCATAGAATGAAAATCAGCACTTCTTAGCATTGCACCATGCAAGCTGTTGTATCAATCGCCTACTGTAACTTGCTTTCTTTTTTCTTCGGTTATACAGGTAGTTTTGAATAAAAGTGCACTTGTTTTGTTTGCGAAATGAAGTGTCTGCGTGCACTTTTCGTGGCATTACACGTGTATTTTTTGAGCATGCCAGTTTGAGCAGTATAAAAAGTATTGAAAAGTATAACAAAACAACGGGCAGATGGGGAGTGTCTGATGATTGCATATAGCGCCGAACTTACTGCTCTTTACCATTCGCTCCTCTACATGCCCTGGAGTACAAAAGAAACAGAATACAGACGCGCTATAGCTCTGCGTTGTACCACGATGCATACTAACGCCCCCCCACCCGGTTCTGACACACAGACGCTGGCGAAGCTGCCTTCTTCGTATCTCACCGTCACTTGATTTTCTTTTTATTCAGTTTTATTGAGTGTTCCTGCCAGTCCTCGCATGTTGCTGTATGCTGGATATTTTCACTTGTATTGTCTCTTTCTTTCAGGTGTGTAATAGAAACCACAGCATAGAGAGACATTGCTTCTTACAGGAAAAGGCGTTGGAAAAAGTGCACTTGAATAAAAGTGCCTGTGTTTGAACGACACGGGCGGTGTTTGGTGTTAGTATGCATCGTGGTACACTGGAGAGCTATAGCGCGTCTTTAGTGAAAACAGCCGTGTCAGATGGGGTTGTATGGATTGATTCTGAACGCGACTGAGAGAATGAAAAGTGAATTAAAATAAAAAAGCTAACCTTTACAAGGATCATAAATTGCACCGGCTGTTACAGACTGAAATCAAATGTATGCTTTTATTCTAAAACAGTAAGACTAAGAGCAGTTTACTTCTCAAAACGGAGGGGCGCAGGATCGAACTCGTGACCTCTTGATTCCCAATCGGGGGCTGAGTCTATTGAACCACGGAGGCAGTTAGAATAAACTGCTGTCAATGTCGCATTTTAAGGCGGCTTTTTGTTTCTGCAGTTATATTTTTGAATAAAAGCGCAATTGTGTTATTCTTGTGAAAATGTTTCTTTGATATTTAGACTTCAGGCTTCATACACTATATAGTTTATGCCTACATTTTGTCATCTACTACTAGAATATAAAAAACGTTTCTGTTTTAACAATGTGTTGACACAGATTACTGTAGAAACGGAACAGACATGAAATGCGTGTGTTCCAAACAACGATCTATTATTTCCACTCTAAAACTCCACTTCACTCCCAGATACTCAATCAAGGCATGAGCTGAGAGAAGTTCATGCACGTTCTAAATTGGTGGGGGGATGGAATAGCCGGCTGCTCCTAGCTTCTCTTTATCAGTACATTTAGAAGACAAAGGGCGCTGGCGGAGAGGTGTGAAGGGATTTAAGAAGCAGTTTAAGGTGGGACGGAATTACGAGTTTTTTCATAGGCTCTGGTAATTCTAGTGTTAAAATACGTCTACTAATACAAGAGTAGCGGTAAGACTTTGTGGAGGTGGCAGGTCAAATCACAAATCCTTGATGATATCTGCTCATACACGGCTTTGTAACAACCATGACAGGTAACGTCTGTTAAGTTTGGCTCTGTTGTATATTTCACAGGCTCTGACATAATCATATGTATCTTCATGACAGTAGACCACCAGTCTGGTCTTCAAAATTCCTAGATGACCAGACTTGGAGATACACCTCCCAGTGGGCCGCTTCAACAATAAACTGTAATGGCCCTGGACATCACACAAGAAGATGACACTGTTAAGTGGATGCAGTGGATTCTTCATGATTGACAAGAGTTTGCTCAGCGCCCGTCTCTCTGCCACAGATGTTAAACTGTCCAACTTTACTCCTACAATAGAGCCTGCCTTCTTAACAAGTTTGTCCAGGCGTGAGGCGTCTTTCATCTTTATGCTGCCTCCCCATCACACCACCACGTAGAAGAGGGCACTCGCCACAACCGTTTGAGAGAATATCTGCAGCATCTTATTGAAGATGTTGAAGGACACCAACCTTCTCAGAAAGTATAGTCAGCTCTGACCTTTCTTACACAGAGCATCAGTATTGGCAGTCCAGTCCAGTTTATCATCCAGCTTCACTCCCAGATATTTATAGGTCTGTACCCTCTGCACAGTCACCTCTGATGATCACGGGGTCCATGAGGGGCCTGGGCCTCCTAAAATCCACCACCAGCTTCTTGGTCTTGCTGGTGTTCAGGTGTAAGTGGTTTGAGTCGCACCATTTAGCAAAGTCTTTGATTAGGTTCTTGTACTCCTCCTCCTGCCCACTCCTGATGCAGCCAATGTCAAAGTAAAAGCAAACATTCAAATACTAAATTAGAATCAGAACCAAAAGAAATTAAGCTTACACTAAAATGTAAAGCCAGGCCACCTTAAATTCCTTCGCACCTCCTCGTTAGCGTCTTTTGTTTTGTAAATGTGTTGATCAGCACAAGCAGCCTGCTATAATATCACACCCCATCCCCAACCAATCTGATGGAGCAGACTAGCTCAAGTCTTTTTTTTGTGGTGTGAGGTGCCTAGAGTTGTAGAGAGTAAAAAATATACCATTATTTAGAATACATGCATTTCATGAGTGTTCCGTGTCTACAATGATCTGTGTAAATGCAGGATCTGAGGACCTGGAGGTGATTTGTAAAAGATGGGCAAGATAATTGAAGGAACTTCAACTTATGGTTAGCATTTGTGTGAAACTGAAATAACAGAATTTATAAAAATGAAGAGCAGACCTTCAGAAATGAAGAATCTAATTTAACTGATCAAACAGAAGCCTCTTGTGATGAGGTGATCATTGTTAATCAACTCACAGTCATTCACGTCTATTTCTTTTTTTTTTCAGAGATGGCACAACATCCAGGTACGTTTCAGCTTTTGCTATTTGAGTTATTTTTCAATCATTTAATTCAAGTACAGCTTCAACCATGGACCACCCAGTATGACCAATAAGGCATCACAGATGTCACGGGCAGTTTGCTTGAGTTGGGAAAGCCCACCTGAAATTTTGCACAAACAGCTGGTTGAATTTCTCAGCTTAATTGGAGCAGCCACATGATCTGATTGGGTGTTTGGGCTAAATTGGAGGGGGCATTGAAGGTTTGGGATGGTGAAGCAGGGTATGCTGTGCATTTATGACCAAACTTTAAGAAGCATTAAAGATTAAAAGGAATGTATGACAAGTGAAATTCTTAAAAAGGATGAAAGTGAATGAAAGGATTTAAAGACGTTAATAAGCTGGTGCCAGTAATCGCAACAGAGGAAAAAAAAGAACAAAGAATCCAATGAAGAAAAAACAGAAAGTGACCTTCCATCTGTAAACTGACAGTGTGAGGTCCACAAAATGTGCATCAGAGTGAGAAACGTAGGCTTCCTGCAAAGGCAAATGGGTGGGAGAGTGCGATAGGATATCTGCTCTCTTATGAAGGTGGGCTGGCATGGGGGTGCAGTCAGTAGTCAGCGCTGCTGCCTCAATGACACAGCAGTCTGGGTTTGAGTCCAGCACATGGTGGTAGTCTGTGTGGACTCCGCATGTTCTCTCTGTCTCTGTCTGTTTTTTCTCCTGATTGGTCAGCTTTTTCAAACCACACTCAATTTTGTGTGTTAAGTAATTGGCAGTTCTAAATGTCCTCACGTGAGTGTGTATGTATGTGTGTGTGTGTGTGTGAGTGGCCCGGTGCCGTTTCATTTTCCATTGTAATTTTATTAGACTTTTCAATTGCATTTGCTATGAAGGACTAAGAAAAGGCTCAACTCTAAATAGGAACAATGGAGGAGCAGGTAACAGGACAACCACACGGCCCACACACGTCAACCTTACTGGAATTTCAATTGACACCAAGTTATTTCCATAAAGCAATACATTGGACCCTCTGAAGTTACCTTTAAAACACCCAAAGTCACTTAGTGGTGGAAGAAACTGTTTGATTTTTTTTTTAATGTTGAGAGAAGAAGTGAAAAGAAAAAATATTCAAAGTAGAATCTTAAAATGTATTTATTTTCCAGCTGAGAAATTGAGTTTGAATTGATGTTCTTCTTTACAGAAGGCCTCAGCTGATTGATCAGAGTTGTTAAAGGCCATTAGAAGTGTAAATGACACACAAAATCCAAAGATTCTCATCAGGACCTCCTCTCAATTTTCACACAGCTACTCATCCAATGCATTTCTTAGTGCAATTAGCGTTATAGATACTGCAGAGGGGCGTGACAACACTGCCCCCTAGAGATTTGGGGACTGCAAATATGTTTTCTGAACATCCTTGACTCTTCTTGTAGTTCTCATATCAGACAGCAGTACGTCTTTTTTTAGCTCACTAACATGTCTCTCTTGTGCTAAAAGAACAACAACAACAACATTTATTTCTATAGCACATTATTCATACAAACAGTAGCTCAAAGTGCTTTACATATTAAAGAATAGAAAAATGAAAGACATAATTATAAAAAATAAATCAACATTAACATCGAATAAGAGTAAGGTTCAATGGCCAGGGGACAGAAAAAACAAAAAAACTCCAGACGGCTGGAGAAAAAATAAAATATTTTTATAATAATAAAAAATAAAATATATATAAGAACATTTCTGGCTGTAAATTAAACAGACAGGCTCCCTGTGATCCTCCAGTATAAGCAGAAGCTCTCATCTCTCCTGCCTTTGGGTTGGTCACCTTCTCATCATTGTTTTCTCCATTCTTTGATTTTCAAACTCAGGTGATATTCCTTCTTTGTCTTTCAGACCCAGCTAGCTGCTCTACTAAATGCCACTGTATGCCCCCTACATTTTTTTTGATGTGTTTTGATGTGAGGTGGCCTATACTGCCCCCTAGAGTAATGATGTGGGCATATACATAACATTCTGAGAACTCAAAGTGATGTTCATTTTACTGATTTGTTTTATTGTCTTTTTGTAATCCACACTCAGGACAACAAAGTCAGCTGACAGTTTAGACAATGAGGGGCTTTTAAAGACCTGCGGCCTCTTGTACAGTATAAACGGTGCATTTGCACAAAAATGTTGCGCACAATCATTTCCACGTTTACTTCCAGATGTATAAAAACTAAACTTGGTATAAAGTCACACACATTTTCATGGCAGCCCCTCTGCCTTGTATACGCACGTTTCTATTTGTTTTTCCAAACTGGCGGCACCCAACGTCAAAGCAGTGCTCCTGTTTCTGTGGTCTGCTTTTCTTTTTTCAGATTCACATCAATGCCGTGGGTTTAATCAGATACACCGAAATGAATTGCATATCATTTACAAATTTAATTAACTTGATTGTAATCATTCTCTAACAATATAATGATGAGTGGATTGGCCAAACTATTCTAACTACCATAGCTGCTTTAGTGTTGTTAGAAGACATCACAAATGGAAGCAATAGAACACAGCAGATATTTAGAGATGATGATGATGATGATGATGACTGTCTTCTAAGGTAATTTCGAATTCCTAGAGCTCTCCTCCTGGTGCTGTGTGCTAACCTGGCGCCGACTTTACAAAGGCAGACTTTGAGGAATTGTGCTCTACCTGGTCCTTTACAAGTTCTGTCTACTCTCGGGATTTTAACCACAAGAGGTTTTCAACGTGAACTTGCTGACTGATCGGATATTTCACAAACATCACTGAGTCGCACCATGCCAGCTGTATAGGATGGTATTATCTGCTTGTCATTCAGATAAATAAGATTTCCTTACACTGCAGTTGAACTGCAAAAACATAAAAGAGCAATTCACAGCAATGTCCAGTTTTCCAAATGTAATCGGAGTGGTCAGCTGCACACACATTGATATTGCAACAGCTCTGGACAACTGACATCAGCCAGTGGTGAATCATCAAAAAAACGAGCTGCCACTACATCATCTATAGCAGGAGCACCTATAAAAATGGCAACGCTGCAAAGTCACAGGTGCTTTTTCCAACTAGTGTGTCAAAAGACAAGCAGTCCATTCAAATATAAAGAGGAGAGAATCAATTCATTGTTCACCTTGTCACTGGTGCTACACTATAAAGGCCCCTTCAGAGAATGAATTTGCTTATGCAAATAGGAAGCATTTCCATTCTATTAATGTGCTGTTATAGTCCACAGAAAGTGTGTCGCATTGTGCAAGCTTGTAGCGTGCTGCATATATAATGTGCCACACAATTGTAGCTTGTCCGTACCTGAAGAGATGTGGTGTGATGACCTTGAACCACCAAATGATCAGCTAAATCAGACAGCATTACAACTTGATTTGAATGTAATTAGCAGAATGTAAAATCATCTAATAAAATGCAGCATTTATTTTTTTAACCAGTTCATTTAATTTGTGGTCAATATCATATACTGTAGTACAGCCCTTATATTCCTTAATTAATTGGCCACATCTCTTACAACATCCACTATTATATTTTTTGACTCCAGAACAGTCAATCAGCACACAGACAGATGGTCACCCAGTGGTTTCCGAGGTAGAGGTGTGTGAGCACCCAGCGCCTGTAGATGTGCCGGGCACAGCAGCACCATCCGGTCATCGGCACGGGGGTCAGCTTTTGTAATATTGTCTGAACAAGAATAAACAGATGTCAGGCTACGACTCACCTTTTCACGTTAACTGTGATATCTGACCACTTCTTTTTTATTTTGTGCGCTGTGTGACTTTCTGACTTGAACCTTTGAGTGTCTCCACCTCTCTTTTGTTGTTTATACCACTGCTTAAGCCACATTCACTGAAATTCTTCTTTTTCTCACGTGCTTTTGTGATTGTCTTTTAATCAAACACTGAACAGAAGGAGATATTTATAGTGATCTGTATACTAAAATATGTAAAATTCTGGGTGGATTCAGAATGGTGTGGCAGGTGTGTGCACATTCTTTACATTTCATGCTGACAGGGATTTATGGAGCAGTAGTGCGTGGAAGTTGGCTTACGCAAGGTTTTGTGTATCTGAATTTTTTTGTGTGTACACACATTTCTAGTTTTGTCCGTACGCCTTGTTTTAGTATAAATTCTACACATGCCTTTATGCATGAGGCCCCTGGTAGTCATGTAATGAAAGTCCCTGAACTGCAGCAAGAGATTTTAATACAAATGAAAGCCTTCCAAATAAATTATTGACCATTTGCACTGTGGAATTGAACTCAAATACAAATCCTGCCCAAGTATCATCTCTTTTCCTGGGTTAAACTAGAGGCAATGGAGGAGACGTGTCAGCCATAGTGATACGAGTGTGGAGAGAAGCTGTAAGTGGAGCCACAGGGCAGCTTGAGACTGAAGTGTTTTCATTGATTCAGCTGAGGGGTTCACTTCAGCAGCTTTTATCACAACATGGATGGCTTCTGTTCAGCCACACTTGGCATATGAAATGAGTCCATGAAGGAGTTGAGATTGATGTGCATTTACTTGGCCATAGGCAGGCACACCAGACTGACTTTTAGCACTCTAAAGTCCACAGCTCCTTCATTACTCTTCTTCTTTCTTTCTCACTGCAGCTTTGACTCTGAAGTTTTCTAAAGTTATTAATGGATTCCCTCATGAAGATCTCCTCAAGATCACGGAGTACTCCAAGCCTCAGCTGGCCTACGTTATGAACTTTGAACTCAGCAACGTTCTGCAGCTCCTGGTCACCGAACGCATCCTCACCAATGATGAGGCAAAGGTGAGCTGTCTCCCTGTTACTGGTTTATACTGGTCTTTGGGCTCTTCCCATTACCTGTTGTCATTGACATTCCTGGAGATTAGATGGGTGGCAGTAGACCTGAATTTAAATGACATAATTGAATCCTGAGAGGTAGCAAGGACTGGTAATTGAGCAGATGTGAAGGTCTGTGTGGACGTCATTCCTAGGAGGTCACACCAAGTGGTGGCTTTATGAAGCAGGCAGAGGGGAGATGTTCATGGGCTGAAGTACAGGCTGTGAGTGTAAGAACATAAGACAAGTTTAGAAAAAAGAAGGCCATTTAGGTCAGCATGGCTCATCAAGCCTGAGTCATTTAACCATCTGGAGGGTCCAAAAGACCTGCAATCTACCGCACTGCTTAATAACTCACATGATGTTATCTGTGGTTCTCTGTGTGAAGACTGACATCCACATGTTTGTGAGAAATTCACCATCAACGGTTTCAATTGCATTCTAGTTGAACGAGTCGTGTTAAAGAAAAAGCTGCTGTCCACCAAACTCAGTCCCTTCACCACTTTAAACACTTTCATCATGTCACCTCTTAATCTCTGTCTGATACAGCTAAAGAGATTTAACCCAGCATTCCATGAGCCTTACAAGTCAATTGTATTTATGTATGTAATGTTTTTACATATTTTTTACAATTTTCCTTGTCCCTCTGCTCTTCTGTATCTCCATGCTTCACATGGACTTTGTTATACATAGCTAAGGACAGCATTGTCATTTTTATGATGATGATACTCTGATGATGGTTCTGTTTCAGTGTTAAAAAGTGAAAGTTCATCAGAGCTTTCTCAGGTCACAACTTGCTTCAGTGAAATAAAAACCTGGATGGAATAGAACTAAAGCCCAGTTTAAGAACATGAGGTCCCTTGGTGATGACGCCATCAGATATTCTTCTTCTACTAGGAATCTTAATGTCCTTTTTGTTTGCTCCCTTTCTTATTCCACTTACATAAACCAAATTATTTAATTTCCTAATTTAATTTTCCTTATCATGTATCACGTGTTCGCTCATTCCTCTCCTTTTCTTGTCTGTCCTGCACCGACTACTGGAATTCCCAACTCTCAAGTGCCCCTTCTAATTTGTTATCACAGCTCCAGTTTGTTCAGAACTGCTTAATCCACACTAATAAAAGGATACGTGTCTGTCTGTCTGTCTGTCTGTCTCTCTGTCGTTGCTTTGTCATTGTCATTCCAACAGATGGCACATCACAAATATTTTTAGCAGTGAAATGCATTGCATTTGCCATTTCAATAGATGGCACTTCACAAACGTTAGCGCTGCCTTTATGAATCTTATACAAAATGGCCGATAACAGAGACACATGAATTACATGGTACACTGCAAACCTTAACACTGAGGTCTGCGTTGATTACTTAGATTACAACCTGCCTTAGGTGGTCAGCACAGCTCATAACCTATACAGCTTTAAATGGCTTCACACAGGACCACATCAGTGACCTCCTCCATCACTAGATTCCTGTCTGCCCCCTAAGGTCCACTGAGCCTTGCTTTGCCCCAAACTAACCTGCGCTCTTTGGGTGGCAGAGCCTTCATCTTTATACTGAGCAGACTGTGGAATAACCTCCCTAAATGAAAGAGTTCACCTGACTGCATTCATTCTTTTACAAAAAGAACTTCAAACATATTTGTCCTGGAAGGCATTTAACTTTGAAATACATGGTGCCTGGTTTAAGAAGAAGAAACTCTTTAAATTACGTGGTCATCTCTATACTGAAGTAAAGCTTGCTTTTATTGACATTGATTTGATCTGCGTGATAAGAGGAAGGATCTGGTGGCCAAGGGTTCAGGCATCACAAATGGTGGCAAGTGGTGCCAGGGTCCATTCTTTGGTTGGAGATCTTGTAGTTTGTAGGCTGAGGATGGTCAAGGCAAGTGAGGAGACCACCACCTGAGCCAGAGGTCAATATCATCGGTTTGGACCTGGAAGAACTGAGGATCTGGCTGGGCTAGTGTAGGTGGATTTTATTACAAGGTCCTTCAGCTTCTTGAAAGCCTTCTATCACGAACGTGACCACTGCCACGGGACCACTTTTCTGATAAAGTGGTACAAAGGGGTCACAGTCAGCCAAACAGGAAGAAAATTGTGGAACCTTTCTGTCATTTCCAAATAGTTTTGATGGCCTCCATGTTCTCTCTGTCCACATGAACTCCTGCATCAGACACCAAATGCCTCAGGAAAATAAGCTGTTTTTGCAGGAAACATCATATTAAGAGATAGTTGAGCCCATCCCAGGCTGGAGAAAATCACATTGAGGTCTCACGAGTGTTGGTGCAGGTTTGGCGAAAAAATGATGATATCATCTGCTGTGTATACACATAACAGGATTTTGCAATGAATCCCCTCAAAACCTGTCTCATTAACCTTTGAATAGTGGCCCTGCATTTTTAATCGAAAGGGCATCACACAGAAATGGAAGAATTACTGACATTTTTTCTATGTTATTCTCATCTCTGTGTATCCAGATCCATCATGTACCAAAGACATGGCATAGACATCTAGGGGTGTTTTAGTATTTAATGCCCATTGTCTACACAAAACCTATAAGGGAAGTTAGGCTTTGAGATTAAAACTACAGGTGACTCCCAAGCCGTGGAAAAAGATCTCTGTTATATTGCAACTTAATTTCACTTGCACACGTCAAGTCACATTAACACAGACTTTTCCGTGGTGTGGAGTATCCGACCACTCACTTCTTTATTGCATGTTCCAAACAGTAAAACTCTCTAGTTTACACCACATATCAATCGCTTGGTTCCACCTACTGGTTGCTATAGGCATCGTGCAACATGTAGTTTAATACATAGTTTAATACATAACATATCTCAGAACGCCCTCCTTTTACATCTAAGTCACAAAGTATATTATAATTTGATTTTTCTTGGGAGAATCATTGCTGATATACGTTACACTGAAAAAGATTTGGGAACTCAACACCCCTGAAACATCACAACACAATCACCACAATAATCTCATGAGAAGCAGAAATGCATTGAAGGACAAAATTTAATATGCTTGCATGAAAACAAAATGTCACTTACTGTCCCCTTTACAAGAACATCATTAACAAATACAAGAAAAACACAAACAGAAATATTAAGAAAATGAAAACACAGCTCCTCATCATCAATGAATTGGAAGTGACTCTGATGTCACAAGTTCCCAGCAAACGTTATTAGTCTAAGAGAGGCTTTAGTATTTATGTTCAAAGACGTACCTCTTAAAAAGAAATTAAAAACATGCTCCTCCTCTCACACCTTCCTCACCTTCAATACACTCCCATATCTTCAGGCCGCTTTTATTTCATTATGGACTCGTGTAAATGCAGCTCCTCACTGACTACCTGACTTCTTTCCACCATCCACTTCCTAGTTATCCTTAGATTTTCCACCAATCAGCTCACACAGGACATTTCCCATACAATGCTGGGTAATTCATTTATGGGCAGAGACAGGCAGACTATAAACCCAGGGGACTGCATACAGAAACATTTATCAGGTAGACCGTATTAGCGAGACAGTTAGCTACGATTTTCCCCAATAAGTAACATTTTTTGTTTTAATGTATTCAGAGACAAGTCGCTCTCATCCATCCACTCCTTTAACTCACTGACACAATTCATGAAGGACACCATTGGAGAAATATCATTTGGTCTAAAAGAATGGAACAGCTGAGTATCATCTGCATACGAGTGACAATGAATGTGATGTTCTCTGATGAGAGTTCCCAGTAAAGGTCCGAGTACTGAGCCCTGCAGGACACCATATTCAGCTTAATGTGACACCACTAAGTGACTCTCTCAGTGTGACACAAGCTGTGATCTGACTTGGTCTCTGCTGTTTGTGGTACAGTCAGCTTCTTCACACACCGTGGGCACTGAACACCACAGCACAGTCCTTGTTGCAAATTCTACACCTCCGATCTTCAGTTCCCATTCTAAACTCACCCTACGTTTATATCAATTAAGGGGCTGCACCTTCCCTTATAATTTATTATTTCAATCATCATTTTGCTGAAGGTTAATAAACTTCACTCTTTACAATAATAATGCAGCCGTCAGGTGGTTTTAGTGTAATGTAATTCTGAGGACATATTAGTTCACTCTCTGCTTATTGAGTAACTGTGGATTCAGAAAGTCTTCAGACCCCTTCACTTTCTGCACATTTTATTGTGTTGTAAATTTCAGTTTAAGTAGATAATCTCACCACCTCAGAATGACAAAGTGAAAACACATTTTCAGAAAGATTTGCTAATTTATTTAACATCACAAACTGAAATCTGTTATTCCTTGAAGTATTCAAAGCCTTTGCTGTGGCACTCCAGATTAACTCAGGGCCATCATGTTTGCTTTAATTCTTCTTGAAATGTGTTGAGAACTTGATAGGAGTCCACCTATGACAAACTGAGTTCACTGGACATCATTTAGAAAGGCAAACATTACCTGTGTGTAGAAGGTCCTCAATTCACACTATATGTCAGGACAAAAACCAAACCATGAAGTCCACAAAACTCCCTGTAGTCCTCTGTGATCAAATTCTGGTGAAGCAGAAATCAGGACAAGGAAATAACAACACACCTAAAGTTTTGAATGTTCCCAGAGCAGAGTCGTCATTAAAAATAGAGAAATGAAAGATGTTTGGAGCCACCAGGAGTTGGTCATCCAGCAAAGCTGAATAAGCAGGCAAGCAGGGCCTTGGTGAAGGAGGTCATCGAGAACCTAATGTTCACTCTAATACAACTTGAGAAGTTCTCTGCTGAAATGGGAGACCAGTCCCTGCTTATCACCTGCCTAATGCCATGCCTAGGGAGAAACATGGAGGTGCAGCTTCATGCTATAAGGTGCACGGACAGGTCAGAATTGAGGGAAAGATTAATGCAGCCAAATACAGAGAGGGTAATATGCACACAACCTCCAACTGGGGTGAAGGTTCAAAGACTCAAAGCAAACAGCCAAGACAACACTGGAGTGGCTCAGCCAAAGCCCACACTAAACCCCATTAGACAAGTGTGGAGAGGTCTAAAGATGGCAAATTACAGACGCTCCCCATCCAGCCTAACTGTCAACTGCCCAAATCCAGGTGAGCAAAGAGACTTACCAAGAAGAGTTGAAAATGGAATTGCTGCCAAAGGAGCTTCCACAAAGTACTGAATTAAGGGCCTGAATACTTGTAGGAATTTGAGATTTCAGTTTTTGATTTTCATTCATTTTACAAGCCTTTCTGGTCACATTTTTTTACTTTGTTGTTACGGGTTATTATGTGTGGAGTGGTGGCCAAAAATGGCAAATTTCTTCATTTAAAATGAAATGTACAGTACCACCCAAAAAAGTGTGCAGAAAGTGAAAGGTCTGAAGACTCATTTCCATTTCGAATTTATTTATTGATTTTTTAGTTTTATGTTTAACTTAACAAAAACAGCAGAAATCATCTCGTACACAAGCAGCTTGCAGGTCTCTCTGGTGGTGTTTGACTGACTTGAATTGTGAATCAGAGAGGCCTTTAAATGAGTAAAAGAGAGAAATCTACAAAATATGACATCTCTGAAGGTACATTTGAAACTGTAAACTAATCCGTGGTTGAAGTCACACAAAATGTTTATCTATCTTCAGACAGACGAGTTTGCAAATTTGCCAATGCAACTTAAATTTGAAAACTTTGTACACAGAATTACCAGCCTGCACTTAATAAGCAGAAATAAGATAAGCAATACATTAAAAAGGTATGGAGAGATTATGAGATTACAACAATAAGAGCAACCTGACTAGATAACAAAGATGAGGACAAGTAGAAGAGACGGGTACAAATTATTGAGGAAAGATGGACGAATGCGACAAGGTGGGGAGTCACCATTTACATCAAACAGACTCTTCAGTGAGACTGTGAGCTACAACTTAGTGAGGACGTGTGGACTCGACTGGACAGCATCAGGGATCGAGGCCTCATGTGAGGAGGGGGATATAGACCACCAAATGCAGACAAGAGTTTCACTAACTCACTTGCTTTGTTCTTGATCCCCTTACCATTAAGGTTAGTCATTTTAATGTCTGACTCGTCTGATTTCAGCTCATTAAAATGGTGTATTATAGTCCTGGAGGGTTGACCCCTCAAATAACACAAGAGCACAAGAGCAGGAGTTTGTAGACGTTATCAGTGACCGTTTATAACACATCAATGTGGGGGGTGAAACCTGCCTAGAGTTAGTGTGTCAAAGTGATTAAACCATTAGAGCCAAGTGACAGTAATAATAATAATAACTAGCCAACCCGCGGCGTAGCATACGCCGCATAATCAGGCCACTTTTTAAATGATTTTTAAGCACAGAGGAAAAAATAAAGATTTGAAAAATCCGTAATTTAATAAACCACCAAGAAAAGTAACATTGCAACAATGCATGCTACAAAGCAACATACAATTGTTCGTGACTGAAAACCGGAGGAGCGCCTTCTCCTTCCAAAGCGAAGGACGGGTTGAACGGCGCCGTTCAGTACGCACTGCCCGCTTATGTGCCCGCCCCCAACTCCCTACCTGAGTCGCTTTTGTCTGTGTACAGTCCACATGCACCTGTGAGTCACGTTGACTGTTAATTTTCCAAACACCGCCTCAGTCGGTTTCCACGTTGATTTTTCATTGTTCTTTGCGGTTCCGGCTGCTTTTTTTTATATATAATCCACCAAGTCACCCGACCATGTGGGGCTTTACAAAGGGCAGGGATGTAATCAGTGCGAGCGTATGACCCGCACGTACTGGGAATTTCTCGTTCGTGGGGAACAATTGCAAGCCACTGTCTCCATCACGAATGGGGTTCAACGGCTTACCCACGCCGGGTAGACACACGTTGATCCATTCAGTGTAGCGTGCGTGCAGTACCGGACATGCAAGTGCATCACAGACCTATTAATGCTCAATCTCACGTGGCTGAAAGCCACTTGTCCCTATAAGAATTTGGACGCTGACCGCTGTTGGGTCGTGTAACTATTTAGCAGGCGGGAGTCTCGTTCGTTTTCGGAAATAAGCATCCAAATCGCTCCACTATGTAAGAACTGCCATGCACCACCACCCACAGAATCGAGAAAGAGCTATCATCTGTCAATCCTCTCCATGTCCGGGCCGGGTGAGGTTTCTTGTGTTGAGTCAAATGAAGCGAAAGGCCCCACACCTGGTGGTGCCCTTACGTCAATTCCTTTAAGTTTCAGCTTTGTAACCATACCCATACTCCCCCCTGAACCCAAAGACTTTGGTTACCCTGTTGCGGGGCCTGCATTGGTGAAGCAGGTGAGACGGTAATGAAACAGAGGCACAGGGCTTATTGGTTTTTAAAGTCTGCTTTCTTCATTGGGTTTTAACCAATGCACGGAACGAACCAACACACAATCATCTGTGCGGCGCACAGGCGCGGAGGGTGAAACGGGAGGAGAGGAGAAGGACATCCACTCCGCTCCCTCCATCATGCTAGGGGGGGTGTGTACAAAGTGCAGGAGCATCTAAGAAGACGCATGTTTGTCGCGGATGCGAATTGCTGTATGTAGCGTGTAAAACAGTTTGCTATGAGCAACAGTTTTGTCAATGACATTTCTCCAAAAAAACCCGACTGACAGAAACAAACAGTTACCTGAAGCAGGAATTTCTATAACATTGAAAGAAGTGTTGTTTCCATGAAATACATTTGAAGCGGCAGCCATGGAGGGCAAAAGAATAGTCAACATGGCTCACAGCTGGGTTTGGACCGGAGCACAGACCAAAGCGAGTGAGTATGTGTTTGATTTGGCGGGCAGTGGTCTGAGGTGCGTTCCTGAGCACGTGGGAGGAGGGGTAGAGTTTGTGGGCGGGGCTTCGTTGTTCCTTTCGCATGGTTTTTCATGGTGGACGCGGTTGGTGTCGAAACCGAAAAGAATAATGAAAAGTCAACGTGGCTTAGACGTGCATGTGGACTCCTAGCACAGACGAAAGGGGCTAACTGGGTGGTCGGTGAGTTTTTGCGTCCGGGCACATGGGCAGGCAGTGTGAATGCCTAGAGAGCGAGGGCAGACGCGGGCCGGTGAAAAAGGAGTGTTGGTGGGCAGGAAAAGTCCTCCGTGTTCCTGCAGGAGCATCTAAGAAGACGCATGTTTGTCGCGGATGCGAATTGCTCTATGTAGCGTGTAAAACAGTTTGCTATGGTGCAAGCGGTCATGCATTGTAACCGAAAACTCGTAGACTGCTTACTTCATTGTGTTTTAACCTCAGTTGTAAATGATTGTTTTAAAGATCCCATGAGATACCCCTCGCAAACCGTTTCACACACTGCATATGGCGATTCACCTACGCGAGAAACATGCCTCTATGAACAGTCAACGTAGCTCGGAGGTGCATGACATGAACATGGCATTAACCTGACCTGCACCGCATGTGGCCTCCACGACAGACAAATATAAATGACGCCACTTTTTCTGTGTCCTCGCGTCCGACTTGGTGGCCGTGGCCCTGCGAGTTGTCGTCGTATCCAATGGTCTTGGAGTTGGTGGGCGTGGCTCCTTCCTGCGTGCGCCATAGGTGTCTCACTTGTCGGCGGCTTAGTGAATCCACGCCCCTTCCGGCGTGCTTTTCATGGTTGTCTTGCCTTAGTGAATTATATATATAGATAATAATATTAATAATAATAATTTCATTTTTATGAGGTATCTGGATGAGATGTGGGGACAGCTTAGCTATTAGCCCAACAAGCGAGTGACAAATGGCCTGAGGGGTTCAGACTGAGATTTAACAAAGGTAAGAAATGAAAGAAAACTCAACAATGGATAACCAAGAATCAAAAAAATGGGACACAACAAAAGCATTTAATCAGAGTGGTGATTACGATAGCATTAATCTGGATTTTCAGATAAAGTCCCACATGACAGATTGGTCAATTTAGGACAAGCTCTATAGGTTTCTCCACTCTTCCCAGGTGGCCTTAGTCCAACTCTGACTCCCAAGTGGACAGAGGTGGCTCCCTTTATACCAAACCTGGAGGTGTCAAGGAGGAAACACTCCTGGTGCAGGCAGGAACCCCTAAAAATAGGGACAGCCCCTTCTACAGTTCCCCCTGTTGGCACCCATGGAGCACAGCATGCTGCCCCACAAAACTACAACCCCAACATGCCCACCAGGCACATAAATGGGCATACTGGCCCAGGAATGCTGTCACCCAGTGTGTTGGTGGAGCATTCACTCTTGGGAGGCCATCTTCCCTGTACATCCACTACACTGACCTCCATGCCAGGTAAGGATACACGGGTTTATTCTGCCCTGCTGTCCATCACAATGGGTTCAAAATTGGCCCAAACACAGAAAGCAAAAGTTATGGGAGAGGAAAGTGTTAAATTGTCAGAGCATAAATGAAGAGACTCAGTGGCCAACAGTTAAAGTTTTAATCCAACAACTGGAAGCAACAACAGACAACAATTGTCCTCCGAACTTTCTCTATTCCTTTACACTCTTTTTCTATCCCTCTTCAATATCTCCACCTAGTGGCAAAAGTACAGAACATAACATATTCCCCCTTTACTTAAGAATAGTACTTACAGTAGGTAATTAAACAACACTAGCATTTTAATGATCACTGAATTACATCAAACATTCAAATTTATGTAACAAAGTCCTCAAGCCAACGAGGGATCTTCTCATACGAGTTGGGGCAATGTCAGAAATCTCAGGTATTGATGTCGATGTAGACTGGTGTGGTAATTCCACTGTAGCATTCCCTGAAGCATCACTTGGCACAAGTATATTTGTCTTAGATAAATGGGAAGAATGACATTTTTTTCCATCTGCCAAAAGGTAAGTGCATGGACCAATTTCTTTTTTAATTTCCACAGACTGTGAAAATCCTGGGTATGCTTTTGGAACGTGTATTGGATTCCGAATACGCACCTTGTCCCCTTTTTGAAAAATAGGAATCTGTGCACCACGTCTGGTATCTGTATATTTTTTCATTTTCTGTTGAAGGAAGGAAACTATCTTACCAACAGTGTCATTATCGGCCTTGCAGGCAATAGGAGGAGGGAGGACATTGAAGTGTGTTTGCATTTTTTGGCCATGAAGCAATTCAAAAGGAGAAACTCCATTAGTAGAATGTGGTGTTGCATGATATACCTGAAAAAATTCTGAAATGACAGATTTCCAGGGTTTCACTTGTAAGTTAGCAGATTGGATGCAGCCTTTGAGAACATGATGAAATCTTTCAATGGCACCATTTGCAGCTGGAAGGTATACTGAAGTGCGTATGTGTTGTATGTTTCTTTCCTTTAGAAATGCTGCAAAGTCTGTTGATGTGAATTGACATCCATTATCTGACACTACAGAATGTGGATTTCCAAATCTGCTAAAGACTGAAGTGAGGAAATCTATAACATTCTTAGCAGTGACAGAAGCAGTGAAGGCGACTTGTGGCCACTTGCTAAGATAATCAATGAGGGTTAGAGCATAACGATAATTCCAGACAGCTGTTTCAAATGTACCCACTATATCTATTTGCCAGGGTTCTAATGGAAATGGAACAGGTTGTAAAGGTGCAGGAGAAACACTGGCCGTCTTGTCAGATGACTGGCACAGTTGAAAATTTTTAACTTGAGCTGAGATCATATCATCTATACCTGGCCACCAGTATAGCTCACTTAGAGGCTGTTTAGTTCTCACAATGCCTTGGTGACATTTATGAACAAGCACTACCAAGGTATGGCACAGAGAAACAGGAGCAATGAGATGAGCACCACGGAACAAAATCTCGTTATGTGCATTAAATTCATCTTGTAGTTTGAAATATGGACGCAGAACTGTGGCAACTGCATTAAGAGAAGAAGGCCAACCACAGGTAATCTGATTTCGCAGAGCAGACAACTCACTGCAAGAGGGAGAGGCAGAAGCAAACTCACCAGGTGAGAGGGCAGTCAGAGTAGGAGACAGCATTGCCACAAACTCAAGTTCAGTTGCAGAAATGTCCTCAGCAGCAGCAGGCAAAGGCAAGCGAGAGAGACAATCAGCAATGTCATTCTGTGACCCAGGACAGTAAGCAACAGTATAGTTGAAACACAACAGTCATGCTGCCCAGCGTGAAATCCGCATGCCTGCACGATCAGACCCTTTTGAGGACAGTAGAGTGGTCAACGCTTGATGATCAGTACAGAGCATAAACTTACGACCCCACAAGTAAGTCCTCCATTTTTCAACAGCCCACACACATCCGAGAACTTCTTTATCAACTGTAGAATATTTCCTTTCAGCAGCAGTAAGAGTCCTGGACGCAAAAGCAACAGTCCGCTCTGTATGGTCAGGATGGAAATGAGCTAGGTCAGCTCTGAGCCCATAATCAGATGAGTCAGTAGAAACTATAATAGGCAAATCAGGGTCAAATAAGGCCAAAGCTGGACTGGCAATTAGCAATTGTTTCACTGACATAAAGCTGTGCTGAGCTTCCTCAAACCAGGAATACTGCATATGTTGGCGGAGGCAGGCGCGTAAGGGTTCTACAATAGTGGCAAAATTTGGGATAAACTTATTATACCAAGATGCAGATCCAAGGTATGAATGTAACTTGGTAACATCGGTTGGAGTTGGAGCATGTAGAAGAGCAGCATGATGATCCTGATCAGGTTGTATCCCTTGTGCTGTAACAGTATGACCCAAAAAATGCAGAATGGCCTGATTAAAATGACATTTTGATTTGTTTAACTGCAATCCTGCATCTTTTATGTTTAAGAACTGCTTGAAGTGTCCGATCGTGGTCAGCTTGTGTTTGTCCCTACAAAATTATATCATCTAAGTAGTTTGCAACATTTGGCAACCCCTGCAAGATTGTAGCGAGCATCTTTTGAAATGCAGATGGAGCAGATGCTAACCTATAATGGACCCGGCAGAACCTGAACAGTCATTCATGAGTAATAAAGGCTGTCAGATCACTGCTCTCTTCATGAAGCAAAAGCTGAAAGTATGCACTTTCTAAATCAATAGTGCAGAACACTGTTGCTCCTCTCAGCAATGACAGCATTTTATCAACGTGAGGAAGAGGAAGGCTGTATGTAATAATAGCTTTACTTGGTTCTCCCAAGTCAATGCACATACGGATACCCCGAGTCCTCTTTTGGACCACCACAATGGGCGAGACCCAGGGAGAGGCATCAATGCTTTCAATAATCCTTGCTTGAAGAAGGCGATTTAGCTCTTCACTGACATCATGCCGAACTGACAGCGGTAAACGATGTAATTTTTGTCGTACTGGAGTAACAGAGTCTAATACTTTAACTTGGTGTATGAAGCCTTTTGTACAACCTAGGGAAAGTGGAGGTGATGGTTGTAGAAAGACACAGGACAGGAATAGAGTTTGTAGTAGCACATGGTAAGACAGTACTGCCGTTAAAGCACAAATGTAGACCTTTTATTAAATCCATTCTCAGCAAATCAGTCCCAGACTCCACTATGAAGACTGACGTAGAGCATGTAACATCACCTTTGGACACAGTAACAGGTAAGCAACCAAGCACAGGGAATGGAGAACATGAATAAGTCACTAGCTTAACTGAAGGTGGCAGTAAAGGTTCTCCTTGAAAGTTTGCATCATATATACATTAACACTAGAATTACCAGAGCCTATGAAAAAACTCGTAAATCCGTCCCACCTTAAATCACTTCTTAAGTCCCTTCACACCTCTCTGCCAGCGTCTTTTGTCCTCTAAATGTGCTGATAAAGAGAAGCTAGGAGCAGCCGGCTATTCCATCCCCCCACCAATTTAGAACGTGCACGAACTTCAGCTTGATTGAGTATCTGGGAGTGAAGTGGAGTTTTAGAGTGGAAATAATAGATCGTTGTTTGGAACACACGCATTTCATGTCTGTTCCGTTTCTACAGTAATCTGTGTCAACACATTGTTAAAACAGAAACATTTTTTATATTCTAGTAGTAGATGACAAAATGTAGGCATAAACTATATAATGTATTAAGCCTGAAGTCCAAATAGCAAAGAAACATTTTCATTTATAGCACAACAATTGTGCTTATATATTTTTATTCAAAAATATAACTGCAGAAACAAAAAGCCGCCTTAACATGCGACATTGGGAGCCATTTGTTATGACTGCCTCTGTGGTGCAATAGGATCAGCTGCCAACTGGGAATCAAAAGGTTGCGAGTTTGAATCTGCACCGCTCCATTTTGAGAATTAAACTGCTCTTAGTCTTACTATTAGAATTAAAGCATACATTTGATTTCAGTCTGTAACAGCCGGTGTAATTTTTGATCCTTATAAAGGTTAGCTTTGTTTTTTATTTTTTTTTAATTCACTTTTCATTCTCTCAGTCGCATTCAGAATCAATCCATACAACCCCATCTGACACGGCTGTTTTCACATAAAGACGCGCTATAGCTCTGCAGTGTACTTGTGACTGCATTCTCGTACCAATGTTTGTGAAATGAAGTGTCTGTGTGCACTTTTCGTGGCATTACACGTGTATTTTTTGAGCATGCCCGTTTCAGCATGCTCAAACACAGGAACATATGTTGGTGTAAAAGTATAACAAAAGTGCACTTTTATTCAAGTGCACTTTTTCCATCGCCTTTTCCTGTAAGAAGCAATGTACACACTTCTCTCTATGTTGTGGTTTCTATTACACACCTGAAAGAAAGAGACAATATATGTAAAAACATCATCGCACTAATGCAATATTATTTGAAAACAAACAGCGTCAGATCGGGTGTGAATTTATGCAGGAACTAGAAATTCTCTGATGCGGGACCTTTCCCCAGGGAAGAAAGTACAGTGTCAGGTGCTCATTCAGTGTAATAGAAACCATAGCACAGAGAGTTGCGTACACGGCAACAAGTACACGTGTCGTAAATGTAGGAAGGACGGTCCTTGGGTGTGTGGGAACTGTTAATATTTGAATGTGATGATTTTATATAGCACGGAATGAAAATCTGCACTTCTTAGCATTGCACCATGCAAGCTGTCGTATCAATCGCCTACTGTAACTTGCTTTCTTTTTTCTTCGGTTATACAGGTAGTCTTGAATAAAAGTGCACTTGTTTTGTTATACTTTTACACCAACATATGTTCCTGTGTTTGAGCATGCTGAAACGGGCAAGCTCAAAAAATACACGTGTAATGCCGCGAAAAGTGCACGCAGACACTTCATTTCACAAACATTGGTATGAGAATGCAGTCACAAGTACACTGCAGAGCTTTAGCGCATCTTTAACAGCCGTGTCAGATGGGGTTGTATGGATTGATTCTGAACGCGACTGAGAGAATGAAAAGTGAATTAAAAAAAAAACAAAGCTAACCTTTACAAGGATCATAAATTACATTGGCTGTTACAGACTGAAATCAAATGTATGCTTTTATTCTAAAATAGTAAGACTAAGAGCAGTTTACTTCTCAAAACAGAGAGATCCAGGATCGAACTCACAACCTTTTGATTCCCAGTCAGCAGCTGATCCTATTGCACCACAGACGCAGTCACAAGCAATGGGTGTCAATGTCGCATGTTAAGGCGGCTTTTTGTTTCTGCAGTTATATTTTTGAATAAAAGCTCAATTGTTGTGTTATATTTGTACCTTTTGTAAAAATGTTTCTTTGATATTTGGACTTCAGGCTTCATACATTATATAGTTTATGCCTACATTTTGTTATCTACTACTAGAATATAAAAAACGTTTCTGTTTTAACAATGTGTTGACACAGATTACTGTAGAAACTGAACAGACATGAAATGCGTGTGTTCCAAACAACGATCTATTATTTCCACTCTAAAACTCCAATGCACTCCCAGATACTCAATCAAGCTGAAGTTCGTGCACGTTCTAAATTGGTGGGGGGATGGAATAGCCGGCTGCTCCAAGCTTCTCTTTATCAGCACATTTAGAGGACAAAGGATGTGTGAAGGGTGTGAAGAGGTGTGAAGGGATTTAAGAAGCAGTTTAAGGTGGGACGGAATTACGAGTTTTTTAATAGGCTCTGGTAATTCTAGTATTAAGGCAAAATGGAAACGGATGATCCAGAATCCACAGTTAGATCCACGAGTGCAGTAGCAGTTGACATTTTCATTGTGACACTGCAACGGATTCTATCAGCTGCTGAATGGTCACTTAAGAAAAGGATCTGAAGCTAAGGTAATGCAACTTTTTGCACAGAGCATGTTTGCGGAGAAGAGAATGGCAAACCCATGCAAATTGACCAGTCTTTGGACAATTCTTGCATTTAGCAGACGCAGCAGAATAGTTTTTTTTATTTTCAAGATGCTTATCAGATCCACAGCATTAGCAAGCACGAACAGAGGCTGCAGGAGGCGCAGCAGCTTTAGGTTGTGAAACTGGCGGAGGCTTGTAAGGTCTGTAGTGGCGGTGGCCACTCACCAGCAGCTTCAATTTGCGTAGCAATCGTAATAGCTTTACCCAAAGTCAAGTGAGCTTCTAAAAGTAATTGTTTGCGTATGCGATGACTAACCACGTGTTCCCCCAACTGATCTCATAACATTTCATCCAGTTTATTGTCAAACTCACATTTAACTGCCAAGTCACGTAGTGCGGCTACATACTGTGAAATAGTTTCATTAGCAGCCTGAGCACATTTTCTAAAAGCATGATGCTCAGCAACAACATTTCTCCTTGGAGCAAAATGAGCTTGTAAAGCCGTAATGGATGCACCAAGAACCAGCATGTAGTTACTGAACATTTTCAGCCACATTTCGAACAGTATAGCAGGTTCACCCGGACATGGCAGAAATGGTGGAGAAAAAGGAGTAGAAGCAACAGCCATTGTAGACCAGTAGAAGCAAGTAAGTATCTCGTTGCCAATTTGTTAAGTTGTCAGAGGAGAACTGAAGAGACTCAGTGCCCAACAGTTAAAGTTTCAATCCAACAACTGGAAGCAACAACAGAAAACAATTGTCCTCTGAACTTTCTCGATTCCTTTACACTCTTTTTCAATCCCCTTTTCACTATCTCCACCTAGTGGCAAAAGTACAGAACATAACAGAAAGTTTTCAGCATTAGGTTATGTTAAAGTGGTGTAGAATCAGCAGAACTGTTATAGAGGGACTTGAACAGCACACTGGCTTGGGTAGATTTGTGGATGATGAAATGTAATATTACACATATCACAAGTGGGAAGTAAAGCTGTGGGGTTTAAATGCACAATAGAGGGTTTGAGACTTGAAAGTACAGCTCATGATAAGGTCCTGGGAGTCGTAGTGGACCCATCACCATCTAAATCAAGATGGTGGACAGAAGACATTAAAAAACTGAAGTGCTGTTGTTTGAAACCAGAGAGCAAAACTATGAGAGAAGTCAATTGTCATAAGTTGTTAACCAAATAAGGAGCTGTCACCAGAACAAGGACTCTAAAACCATAAACTAAGGAGAGAATAGGATACTGTGAGTTAGAACATTAGAACAATCTGGACGAGAACAGGTCGTTCAGCTCAAGAAAACTCGCCAGTCTTATACACTTAATTCTTCGAAAAGGTTGAGTTTTCAAAGTCTCTAAAGTCTTACTGTACACCACACTACTTGGTTGCTTATTCCAAGTGTCTATCGTTGTTTGTGTAAAGAAAAACTTCTTAATGTCTGTGCAAAATTTACCCTTAACAAGTTTCTAACTGTGTCCCCGTGTTCTTGATGAACTCATTTTAAAATACAAGTCTCGATCCACTGTACTAATTCCCTTCATAATTTTAAACACTTCAATCATGTCACCTCTTAATCTTCTTTTGCTTAAACTGTAAAGGCTCAGCTCTTTTAATCTTTCCTCATAACTCATCCCCTGTAGACCTGGAATCAGCCTAGTCGCTCTTCTCTGGACCTTTTCTAGTGCTGCTATGTCCTTTTGTAGCCTGGAGACCAAAACTGCACACAGGACTCCAGATGAGGCCTCACCAGCGTGTTATAAAGGTTGAGCAGAACCTCCTTGGACTTGTACTCTACAGATCAAGGTGCTATATAACCTGACATTCTGTTAGCCTTCTTAATGGCTTCTGAACACTGTTGGGAAGTTGATAGCTTGGAGTCCACTATGACTCCTAAATCCTTCTCATAAGGTGTACTCTCGATTTTCCGACCGCCCATTGTGTATTCAAACCTAATATTTTTACTTCCTTTGTGTAATACTTTACATTTACTGACAATAAATTTCATCTTCCACAAATCTGCCCAAGCCTGTATGCTATCCAAGTCCTACTGTAATGATATAACGGATTCCAAATTATCTGCTAATCCACCTATCTTGGTATCATCTGAAAACGTAACCAGCTTGTTACTTATATTCCTATCTAAATCATAATCTAAATAGCAGCAGCCCCAGCACTGACCCCTGCTGGACACCACTTTTAACATCAGCCCATTCTGATAAGGGTGTTTGATTTCAGACTATTTAATCTGAGCAGCACTTCTCTTTCTACAATTTCCAAATCCCTCAGTACCTTCTTAGTAGTCCCATTTACTGCTGAGACTTTATCAGCTTCTTTATTTGTGAAGAAAATATAATACAAGTTTAGAAGGTCCGCTCTTTCACTGTCTGTGTCTTTTAATTCCCCTTTACTATTTCTGAGGCACTTGACCTCCTCCTTGTCTGTTCTTTTACTACTAAAATACTGAAAGAATATCTTAGGGTCGTCTGTCGCCTTATCTGCTCTATTTCTCTCCAACTGTCTTTTAGCCTCCCTGATATCCTTCTTAATTGTTGCCCTCAGGTTCTCATACACTTCACAATTTACTTTGGAGGTATTAGTCTTATTTGGTTTTTTTTCCTTTGCAACTTCGTTTTTAAATCTTTATTAATCCACCGTGGAGTTTTCTTTTAGTTTCCTATTAATTCCAAATTTAGGTCTGTATCTGTCCTGCATTACATCTAAAACATTTAAACCTGTTCCACTGCTCCTCGACTGTCTCCACATTTAAAAGCTTATCCCAGTGTATCCTACTTAGACTTTGTCTCATCTGCTCAAAATTAGCCGTACCAAAGTTCAACTTAACAATTTTAGTCTTTGCATCCGCACTCCTACAAAACACTAAATCCAGACAGGCGTCACCCCGTGTTGGTGCTTTAACATGCTGTGTTAACAATCAGTCACTGATTACTTCTAAACACGGCTGCTCTTGTGCTCCGCCATTTGCAAGGTTATCAGAGTTAATATTCGGGTAGTAAAAGACCCCCATGACTATAATATCCCCCTGTAAACTTGCCTTTTTAATATTACTAAAAAGATGTGTGTTGAAATTACAATCTGCATTGGGTGGTCTATAACACACTCCTAAAATAAGACCTCAAACTTAAAATTTAAATGACAAAAATATTTATTTTTGCTAAACTAATTTATTAGCACAAAACACATACATAGAAACATTTATTTTGATGAGAACTCCTGAATGATCATTAAGTAGGGAAACACTCACTGTAAGTTCTCTAGTGTATTAGGAGTTCTTCATCAAGTTAGTTGTTGTATCCCATAAAACTCAAGTTATTAGTGTTAAATTGATCTTAAATGTCCCTGCTGGTTTCTCTCCTCCTCACACTATTGCTCTCCATTCACACTCTGATTCTCAGCCTTTTCACTTAAATGTCATCAGTTCTCGTCACACCATGCTGATGTTTTCTACACTTTGATTCCCTTTCCTTTCGACAGATCAGCCTCATCTAAGGCCTCCATCACTGTATTTTTTCACAGCTCATTTGTTTATTAGATTCCAAGCTCAGATTTGAGGTTTTGTTTTTTGTGAATAAAGCTTAAAATTCAATTGTTATTTAAATGTTCACAGCTTTGGGCCTCAACTGAGTGTTTATTGTCAGGGTAAGAAGAAAATCAAAGATAATCCAATGAAGATGTGAAATGGCATCACTGACAGGACAGGAGAGATGATGGCGTTCTTAATGTGAACATCATGGCAGATGATTCAGTTTAAATGATCAGCACTGGTCACCCAGCGGTCATCTCTAAACTGGACATCTGCTCATTCCAATGTCTTTCAGGGAGTCAAAGTCAAAGAAGAGTCTGAGGGGACACCAGGTGTGGAGTCCTTCATTGGTGATGTGATGAAGAAGGACAAAGCAGGGCTGGTCAGCCTCTGGGGGGCGCTAGTTGAAGAATTTGTGAGATGTCCATCACCAAATGTGAAAGGAATTCTGGATGAGGTGAACAAGTGGGGTGAGTTACTGGTTTCATCTAATTAATGTACACACACATACAGTAAGAGGAGGATGTAGAAGCACAGAGCAGAATAAGACCTTCCAGCTCAATTATTAGACGTGTTCAAGCAGGGATCACCAGAGGGAGCTCTAGACAGACAGCCCCAGATGTTTGGTGAGTTTATGTTTAGCCAGGAAGAGGAGACCAAGAGTGACCTTGGAAGATCTGCTGGAATCAGACCTAAAGAGGCCATTGGTCACTGGTCCAGTAGACCTGAGTTATGGGAGTAATGGTGGACAAGGGGGTGACTGGCAGGAGGAAGAGTGCCCTGAGTGTTTAAGTAATCAGAAGGTGTTTAAGTGTATGGTGAATATGAAAGAGCCTCCACACAAGCTAGAAGGACCATCATCTGTTGAATAAGGTGGGCTCAGAGGAGATCTTCTATTTTGTCACTTTTGTGGCTTTTTTGTTGTTATTATTTGACCTCCTACCTCCCTTTTAGTTGATTTGGCTCTCCCTGGTTATTTTCTGGGTTCCTGGGTGTGCTGCAGCAGCCCCATCAGTTCAGAAGACAACTAAACTCACTTCTAAACCATTCAGAACTATGGAAACTATAATTGGAAATACATTAGAGGAGCATTTAGAGGACATGACGATAATCCACTAGACAAGAACCAGTTTATGATGGGAAGATCCCAATAAGCCAATCTGTGAGCTCACAGCCTCTTCTGCACTCCATTGATTTGCTCCTTCCTTGGTCCTCCATGTGCTGAGTTACTGATAACTGACCGGGCAAAGTGGGCACTCAGTACTGACCTGACCTTCTGTCCTGTTTTAAAGATCCAATAAAGGAAGTGCCTTGACAGCTGTGCTCTTTGAACTTTTATACCCAGTCATTAATAATAATAATAATAATAATAATAATAATAATAATATTATTATTTTTTTTTATTTTTTTTATATTGCAGCTTTTTAACTCACACGTTAACAGACAACAATCAAACTGATCACACAATCACATCTTGACTCTCTCACAATTAATTAAAAGCAATTTAAGATCACAAAATCCTCCATTTCTCTTCCATTTTCATGTCATTCACTTCATTCGTTCATTTCACTCATCCTTTTCTTCCTGCTGAGGGTTCGGGGGGTCAGACAGTCCTGATGGCTTCAGTCTTAAGATGGGAGTTGGCCCTGGATGGACAGCAGCACATTAATAATCTGTTTCTAGTGTTTGTTTATTGGTGATATCACATTATTCATTTTTTAAGGATTCTTCTGATTTTATTGATATTTTGGAGATATCATCTTGTTCCTCATTTGTTTTTATGGACACTTTAGTGCATTTCTCAGTCCATAATGATCAGCACACTATGCATAGCGGGATGGTGTGATGGTTACATAACAAGGCACGACATTGTGGTTCAGTACCTCATTTGGATTTACTTTGGTTTCTTGTATCCCATTGTTGTACTTTTCTGATTGAACTAACGTTTAGTGTGTTGGCCTTTTCAAACTGCGCTGGCTTTTCTCCTGCTGAGCCCAAATAACGGCCTTCCTCGATCTCATCCGCTCTGAATATACAGACTGTCGAAGTGGTGCAGCTACTTATCTTCTTTTAAATACAATATGGCAGACCCCACTCTTGCACTGAGTCACATGGGATCAGTTTGGTGTCTGCAATTCATTTAAGCTGCTCATCATTAGGAAGGTCCCAGGGCTCACTGTGTTGAGTTTATTTGTTTTCCTCATGTCCACAAGCATTCCCTCCGGATGGTCCAGTTTCTACCCCCAGTCCAAAGACATGCAGGTCAGATGGATTGTCATTATTGAATTAGCCTCTGTGTGTGTTGTGTGTCCTCACCCTTCAATGGACTGGCACCGTGCCCAGTTGTTGTTCCTGCCTTTACACCCAATGATTACCAGGAGTGGCTCCAGCTGCCCAGCAACCCAGGCTTGAATAAGCAGGTTAAGAAAATTGATGGATGGAAAGATGGGTAGATGGATCAATGGATCATCAGGATGTGGGAGAAAAACAGGAGCACAGAGAGGGAGACCAACAAAGGTACAGGAAGAGCAGGTAGACCCCCACAGACAGCGGGCACAGCTTGGTCTCTGATGTCTGTAGGCAGCAGTGCACACAAACTCTAAATGATTTTCTTCTTTAAAGATGTGGAGCCCATCTGAGAACTGCTGATGCTCGTGTTTATCTCCTTTGTTTATTCCCAGGACCGGACCGCTTGAAGGAGATCCAGGCCAGCGCCCAGTCACCTCCCCTTGAGCCTCACATTAAAGGTAAGTGGTCCTCATGTCTCTGGTCAGTTGTTCCTCCACTCCTTTGCTCATTCTGTCACCTTACTTGTTCTCATTTTGACTTTCAGACCTCAATGAGACACACAGAGTCACTGTGTCTGAATCCACAAGACCTCTGTTTGATCAGTGTCCATTTGGAGACCCACTCACTATTACGGTGGGCCTTGAGACTCAATACACAGAGCTGATGGTCATCAAACAGGACATTAAAGATGAACTGGCAAAGACTGATAAGATTCAGGAAAGACTTGAGGAAGAGGGAGCAACAAAGATCTGTGAGCGAATCTGGACTGAGCAGCTGTTTAAGAGAAGACCAGAAAGTAAAACACCCCCTAAAATCATAGTGGTCAGTGGAGTGGCAGGCATCGGGAAGACCACCATGGTCCAGAAGATCATGTCTGACTGGATAAGAGGCACTCAGTACCAGAGGTTTGTGTTTGTCTTCCTGTTTAAATTCAGGGAGCTCAACCTCCTGGACAATGAGCCACAGATGTCTCTGACTGCACTGATTGAAAGGCGCTATAAACATCTCACTCATGACAAACTAATAGAAATCCTGAAGAAACCTGAATCTCTGCTCTTCATACTCGATGGACTGGAGGAATACAAACACAAACTGAACTTCACATACACTCAGCTCTGCTTAGACCCAGATGATGACGTGCCTGTCCACATCCTGGTCACCAGTCTGGTCAGTCAGACATTACTGAAGGGCTGCTCAGTCCTGATAACAAGCAGACCAGAGGCCCTGGGGTCTCTGGACATGGAGAGAGTTGATGGATTTGTAGAAGTTGCAGGATTCTTCCCTGAACAAAGACTGATGTACTTTAAGAAGTTCTTTGGTGACACTGATGTGGGCACCAAGGCTTTTCAGTGCATGGAGGGTAACACCATCTTGTACTCCATGTGTGTCAGCCCCTCATACTGCTGGATTATCTGCTCTGCACTGAAGAGCCACCTTATGACACCTGAAGAAGAGCGAGGAGCTGCCCCCAGAACTGTCACTGAGATCTTTGTGATGTTCCTTCACAACATCCTGACCAAGAGAAGAGAAGAAGATGAGGACAAAAGAAGGATTCTGATCAGTCTGGGAAAGATGGCTTATTACGGGGTGGACAGCAGGACTCATGTGTTTAATGAGAAGCAGGAGATGTCCACCTTTGGTCTGCAGCCAGTCCTGTCCTCTTCATTCCTTTCTGACTTTCTGCACACACAAAGCACTCTGGAGCACATGACGTACACCTTCTACCACATCACCCTGCAGGAGTTCATGGCCGCCTGCTCCTTCTACCTCGATCCATCAGGGGGTGTCGAGGAGCTGCTGAAGAAGCGAGACTCGTGTAAAGGGGGCCGATTTGAGATTGTCACTCGATTCCTGGCAGGACTGGCTTGGTGTCCTGTGCTTAAAACATGGAGGGAATTCTGGGGGAGTTTGACGGGACAACCACACAGCGGATACAGGAGTGGGTGAGGCAGAAAGCTAAACAGGCGCTACGAGGGGTAGATAAAAGTGAAGCTCTGCGAGTTTGTCACTGGCTCTATGAGACTCAGAATGAGGAGGTGATCAGAGACGCCACTGGGAAGGACTTAGAGATGGATTTTAGAAGTATGACTTTTTCTCCTTTGGACTGTGCTGTGTTGGCCTCTGTCATCAGCTGCTGTGGAGAACTTCAGGAACTTGATCTATCAGAGACACCTCTGACCCCCGAGTGCATCAGGAGACTGGCAAAGGGGCTCAGCTGCTGCAGTAAAGTCTGGTGAGTGATGCAACTTTGACGAGTTCAGTTTCATCTGTCTGTTTAACTTTGAGTCACTGGGGGGCACTGAGCTCCACTGTCATTAGACCTTCTAATGAGCCCCACCCCACTTAATAGGAAATGATGTCACACTGTTAATGACATGCAGTCTATGGTGCCTATTCTCGGTGACCCATTAAAACACACTTGACCTTACACTGTCATCGCTGTCTCAGACTCTTCTAGTCATTAAAGCAGACACTGAGCCGACACCACTGGGGTCAATAAGAAGATTAAACTCTGATTCATAACTCATTGATTACACTGAGCTGATGACTGATCTGTAATTAAACTGTGCCATTACCTTGATGCTAAGGCAGACCCCTACTCAGACTGTAGGTGGCACTACTGTCACCACATATGTAGTCTGGTGTGATGTTCTGGTCACAGCTGAGGAGAGCAGCACAAATGCATCATGGGACTGAAGGGCTTGTGTGACTGTGACAGGCTCAGGGAGTCCAGCCTCTTGAGTCTCGAGCAGAGGACGCTGAGTGGGGACCTCATTGGGGTCTTCTGAATTCTCAAAGGCATCCATCAAGCTGATTCAGTTAAACTCTGACTGTGTGTGTGAATCGTTTGTTTGTTTGTTTGTGTGAATGTGTGTGTTTTTATACCGAGTGTCGTGTTTTCAGTGAATCTCACAAAATGTTTTCTTTTACTTTTTTCTTCTTCTTTGCTCACTAAAGTGTCCTCAGCTCTATGCTCATTGCTTAAAAGCTTTGTGGGCTGAAGGGCTGATCGAGGATTGTGCATTAATGGAATGGCCAGCAGGTGGTTTGGGGGTGTCAAGAAGCCAATCATAATGCTGTTATTTCTGTGGAGCTGTCGGTGGGTTAGGGTTTCAGGATCTTTAGTCCAAAACAAAAAGTTGGGACCCCAACGTAATGAATGAAATGTGAGCTCCTGCTAAAGGTCTTTACCTGGTGGATATGGCAGTGAGTAGTGTTTCTGACAGATTCATGTTGTTGGCTCCCTCTTAATACATTTTCTGTCCATTTGTACTTCTGCGCCCTTTCAAACGTCTTTACTTCTGATTCAGCTTCATGACTTCACAGATTAGTGACCTGCAGTCAGTGGTCCACTGGTGTCCATGATGGGTGACCTCAGCCTAAACAACATGGCAAAGATCAGCACTGACCACTAAAAGACATTCCTGCTATGGCATCAGACACAAGTTGCCCACCTGAATAGGTGACACCTGCTTGTCCACGTCACTTGGACCCTCTATGTGTGATGCTGGTCTTTCTCTTGTCTCTGATCACCTGTGCCATGTAATTCAGTTACAAATGTTCAAATTAGCTGAACTGCCCTCTTTCTCTTCTCGCTTAGATCAGGGAGTCAAACTCAAGTTTCACAGAGGACCAAAAATAACACTTTCTATACCATCTGGGGGCCGCAATCAGAAGGAGAGTTAGAGGTCGGGGGCTCTATGCGTAGGTCTTATTAGGCTCCCATTATTTTACCAAAAAACAAAATTAATTTTAACAGACTCAGAAATAAAAGGACACTGCAGCCCAGCAAAGTCACTGGAGACTGGAGAAGTGTAATGTGGGATTTGTGTCACTCGAGTGTAGGGGTCCTCAGACTCAGTCTGGGCACTGCAGAAAAGGAGAGCAAAAATATAAGAAATAGTGACATTGACTTTGAGAAGAAAATACCTTAATACAAGTGATGTTATCTGACCAAACAACACAATCATTTTACTTGAAAAGAAACCCTAAGATACGTTAGTACAGTCTGGAAATAAGAAAACTGTGACACACTGACATTGTTATGAAATCTTAGATCTACAAATATGAGATTAATTATCTTGTTTTAAAAGTCATTTCGTAGTTTCTATCTTTGAATTCATGGCATATTCTTTAATTGATCACGAGGACGTCTTTTATGTTCCCATTAGCCAGTAAATCCTAAAATGGAGTTATTAACTAGGAAAACGAGCCACAGCAGGTAGAGTGACAATTTGTGTTGTCTTTTACGAAACAGAAACGTCTTTCAAGATTCAGTGACACAAACTCAAGATGAATTACTTGATTTTAGGATGACACACAAGGCATATTTAGACAGTTACACGTGCCACCCCATATTTTCTCCTGAGCAAAATAATGTTTCTGTAATTGGCCCGTTGAACTTGGACCTCCATTCAGTATTTGGTTGTCAAAAACTGGAAACTTTTCAGGTCGTCAATGATTTAAAAAATTAAAATAATCGCAATCAAAACAACAGAAGACACAATAAAACACATTCTCACCAATTAAACTTTCTGTACTCCAGCACTCTTTATATCAACCAACCGCCAAAGGCCAAGAGCCCTTTGAGTAATGAGGTATCAATGTAAAGAATTTCTGTATTATTATTAAAAACACAGCTATCAGAAAGTGTGCCTGTTGTGTTTAGTGTCCAGCAAACAATCTCCAGTCAGTGAACGATATTTGATTAGTAACCTTGTAAGGTGTTTGTCATGAAGAACAGCAGGAGGGCCTCTTCTTGAATCAGTGACAGTTGTGTGACACGGAGGGCAGAAGAAGATGACATCAGGTAGAAGGCGCCTTTGTGGTCATTATTACTGGTGTAGCACCAACAGCCAGAGGGCAGTTTAAATAACTCACAAACAACACTTGGTCAGAAAGAAGACGTTTCTGAAGGCAAACCTCAGGGTCTTCTACTGCCTAAAAGAAAAAAAAAGAGAAATGGTAAAAATAAATGAACACCAACAGACATCAGCTGACATTTTAGTTGACAGTTTCATTTCAAGATAATAAACTTTTTAACACATTGCATCTCAAGGACCTCAAGTCAAAGTCTCGCTCATATGTCACAGCTTCTTTAGTGGAGTAGCTGGTGACAGAAACAGCAATGACAGCGATGGCCTGAGTAACTGCTGAGGACCAAATAATGAAAACAGAAGTAATGAAAGGCCAGAGCTGAGCTCATCAGTATTATGGCTGATCTTGGCAGATTTTTCCACGACCCATAAAACTGAACCTTTTGACAAAACTCCATCCATCTGTTCCTTCCTTCTCCGATGTGCTGCTTGTTCTCCTTGTCCACAGTGTGATGAAGCTCATCCATAACCTGAAGAACAGTTACATGAATATCCAGACACACAACAAATATTTAAATGTAATCATCAAAGCTTACATTCTTGCCTCTCAATTTTTTTCCATTTTTCTTTTGTTTAATGAATGCTAACCTTCATTTTCATTTATCTTTGAAGAGTATCTCTCAGGTTCTTTATCTTTGGTGGTCCTCAGGATTTAGACCACACTGCAGCCTGACGTGTCGTATAGAAGACACTGGCTGGAAAATAACAAGACACCCGAGTTTAGACCAATTTAAATTAGCAAATTTATATACTGTAACCTGCACAAGACATGAAAAACATTCGAGTTTTAAAAGTACTGTGGCTCTATAGCTATAACTAGGCCTGCCTCATGATAACTCATTTTAGGATGAATTGTTTGCCTGACAGTTTTTCTCCTAACAAAGTCATCTGAGCCATGGAAAAGATCCCTAAATCTTCACAGGTGAGGATATTCAGCACGATGTCCCTCATATTGTCAGCTGTAAACACACAACAGCAAGTCTCAGTCCTGACATGACGTCATCAGTGTGACTGAGAACTGGCAGAATGTACAGCCATCAGACCAGAAGACAGAAGTTGTGCTGCTTTGTTACAAACCAACTCTACTAAACTCCTTGCTCTTTATATTTACTTGATGAATTGGCCCAGATATGTTCATCTGCTGAGTCTCTTTAGCTGCCATTTCCACAAACACTCTTCTTTCAATTGCCTTTGTGAGGGTTTGGCCACTTTCAGTCAGAAGCCGTTTTTTTATGGCTTCACTTCTCAGTCCACACACCAGTCTGTCACAGATTGTGTCATTGAGTACCTCTTTGAATTTACAGTGTTGTAATTATCTCTTTAGTGCTGCCACAAACATCAGCACTGATTCCCCTTCCTCCTGATTTCTCTTGTGGTCTCTAAACTGTTCAGCAATTACTAAAGGTGTTGGTGAAAAATGTGCACTCAAAATTAAAACAATCTGCGAATGTGATTTCTCTCCAGAGTTATCTGTTGTGACTATGCACTAAGATGTATGTTTTTCCTCCCATAAGACTCAAAAAAGTAGGACTAAAAGGAACTAATTTTTCATCTGTAACATCGTTTGCTTTAACAACCACTTGAAACGCTCCGTATATGAACTCCACTGCTCTACGTTCTTATGAAAAGGTCCTGTTACCCTGAAAATGGCAGCCATCTTGAACTTGTAACAGAATCACCATCACTCTTTCTTCACAATAAGGCGAGTTTACTCCCGAATATCCTTCTGGTACCATTATTAGTACCGCCAACTGCTTCCTTGTGCTTGCTATGCTTCCTTCATGGCAAACAATGGTGTGCCTTCTTCTTTTTCTGATTTCTCCTCTGTTTATTAATGGAGTAATATTTGTTTCTCCTTTGCAATTATTACCATGCACAGTGTGAATTCGGACTTCATCATCAACACTTTTTGTTGTTTTTCTTCCAACTCCAACAACTAATAACTACAGAGAAGGAGGATATCTCAACATTAGAGTCACGTGCACTTTGTGCTGACGTGTGCTTTGCAAACACTAGAGTCTGTTGAGAGTTGTTGGTTTGTTCTGTGGTGTGAGATTTAAATATATAAAATACATTTTTCTCTTAAAAACTTGGGTTTTGGTTGCAGCTAAGGAACCGTGTGGGAATTTTTTTTTTTTTGCTTTTTTTTTCACCCGCACAAGAGCAAAAGTAGCTGGGTGTTTAGAGGTGCACTTGGAAAAGTTATTTGTACTCGTACCTGTTCTTGTTATTTATATTTGAATTAGCACCGAGGCAGCAGGGTAGAAAGCAGCAGTAACTGATATCGGCATTTGTAAATAAATAACCGCTTCGTCGTAACAGCGATTCCTTAGTTTAAAGGAAAAGAAAAAAAGGCCGTGGCTGACTTCAAAACAGTAAAAGGTAGAAGCTCAGTAGTGCGCAGGTAAGTGGCCTGCATTGAGACGCCGATCAGGTACAAGAAAGACAAACAGTAGGTGGCTGAGAGGGAGAACAGGACAGGAGCTTAAGGGGAAAAGGTGTAAAATATCTGTAGCAGATCTTAGTGTTACCATTTAAGTTAAGGAGCAGCTGAAAGAAGAAGAAATTTAATTTTAAATTAAGGCAGCTTAGTAATCCCAAGTCAAATTTTAATAATGAGGCCAGTGCAGTGCAAGTCCTGTTGGATGTTGGACTTTTAGATGATGGTTTGGAAGAGCCAGTTGTCTATGAGGGCTACATCTGCAAGAGATGCCAGCTGATCCAGCACCTCGAGCTCAGGGTCGCTGAACTGGAGGAGGAGTTGGCTGACCTGCGTTGTAATAGAGAATTGGCGGACTTGGCCCAGGTGTCCTTTAGAGATAGTGTGCACCCCTAAGGTGGCGCGGGAGGAGATTCCAGACCAGACAGGTAGGAATAGGTGGGTCACGGTCACAAGGCGTAAGGTAAAGGGTGCACACTGTCCGGGGGCATCAACCCCAGAATTAGAAGTGTCTAACCGTTATCATGTCCTGGCGGAGCTGGACGGTGACTCTGATAATTCTGAGGTGGTAGGCAGGGTTGAGGAGCCCCAACGGGCCACCTCAAAACCAGTTCCCAAAAAGAGAGAGGTAGTGATAGTTGGGGACTCAATCATTAGGGGGATTGAAGCGCAAGTCTCGCATGGTGTGTTGCCTTCTGGGAGCACAGGTGGGAGACCTCCCTGGAAGGGTGGATAGGCTCTTGGCCAGAGGGGTGGATCCAGTTGTCATTGTCCACGTTGGAACAAATGACATACATAAGGGTAGTCTGTCAGTTCTGCGATCCAAATTCAAAGAGTTAGGTACCAAGCTGAGGAGCAGAACTGACAAGGTAGTCTTCTCCAAGTTCTGCCTGTGCCACGCCAGTCCAGGTAAGATTGAGGAGATTAGAAGGCTTAACGCTGGCTCAAATCTTGGTGCAGGGTAGAAGGGTATAGGTTTATGGGGCATTGGGACTCCTTTTGGAACAGATGGGACCTGTTCCGCCGTGACGGGTTACATCTGAGGGGCACCAATGTATTGGGGAGGCGTATGTGTAGGCTAGTCGAGGATTGGGGGGGCAGGGAGTTTAGGACAGGCCAGATTTAGATCTATACATGGAAGAACAAACAATGGTGTAGAAATAAAAATGCATAGTAATGTAAATTCTAAGCAAACACGTAAATGATAGAAGGATTAACACATTAAAAATAGCTTGCCTTAATGCTAGAAGTATCAAAAATAAGGTAAGTGAGTTGGAGTTGTATGTAGCAGAGCATAATTATGATATTATAGCAATAACGGAAACCTGGCTAAATAACAAAGATGGGGATGAGTGTAACATAGAGGGATACACATTTTTAGGAAGGATAGACAGAACAGAAAAGGAGGTGGGGTTGCTGTTTATGCCAAACAGGAATTAAATGTAAGTCATCTTCAGTTGGATGATGAGCCCCATCTTAGTGAGGACATGTGGCTTCGCCTGGAAAATATTAGGGAAAAGGTCTCATTTTAGGAGTGTGTTATAGACCACCCAATTCAGACAGTAATTTCAACACACATCTTTTAGTAATATCAAAAGGCAAGTTTACAGGGGATATTATAGTCATGGGGACTTTAATTATCCAAATATTAACTGGGATAACCTTACAGATGGAGGAGCACAAGAGCAGGAGTTTTAGAAGTAATCAGCGACTGTTTTTTAACACAGCATGTTAAAGCACCAACAAGGGGTGAAGCCTGTCTGGATTTAGTATTCTGTAATAATCAGGATAGAATTGAGGGTGTAGAGGTGATTGAACCACTAGGGTCAAGTGACCATAATGTAATACAATTCTCAGTATTTTGTAAGAGTACAGATGCAAAGACTAAAATTGTTAAGTTGAACTTTAGTAGGGCTAATTTTGAGCAGATGACAAAGTCTAAGTAGGATAGACTGGGATAAGCTTTTAAATGTGGAGACAGTCGAGGAGCAGTGGAACAGGTTTAAAAACATGTAATGCAGGACAGATACATACCTAAATTTGGAAGTAATAGGAAACTAAAAAACTCCAATGGATTAATAAAGATTTAAAAAGAAGTTGCAAAGGAAAAACTGCTGTATAAGGCATATAAGACTAATGACTGCAAAGAGAACGTAGCGTATGAGAACATGAGGGCAACCATTAAGAAGGATATCAGAGAGGCTAAAAGACAGTTGGAGAGGAATATAGCAGATAAGGCGAAAGAAGACCCCAAGAGATTCTTTCAGTATTTTAGTAGTAAAAGAACAGTTAAGGAGGAGGTCAAGTTCATCAGGAATAGTAAAGGGAATTAAAAGATACAGACAATGAAATAGCAGATGCCCTAAACTTACATTTTTCTGAGGTGTTTACAAGTGAGCAAGTGGATAACCTCCAGAGGTAAACAACTACTAAGGAGGTACTGAGGGATTTGGAAATTGTAGAGGAGAAGTGCTGCTCAGATTAAATAAGATGAAATCAAACAAATCACCAGGCCCAGATAATATTTATCCTCGTGTTCTTAAGGAGGCTAGTGAGTACATATATAAACCCTTGACACATATTTTTAGGAAGTCACTGTGCACTGGAGAGATTCCAAAGGACTGGAAAATGGCAAATATCATCCCATTATATAAAAAGGGTGACAGGGCAGATCCAAGCAACTATAGGCCAGTAAGCTTAACAAGCATCACAGGAAAATTAATGGAAGGAATTATTAAGGATAAGATTGAGCAACACATGACAAGGACAGGAGTTATTCTGAACAGTCAGCATGGGTTCAGAAGAGGGAGGTCGTGTTTTACTAACATGTTGGAATTCTATGAGGAGGCAACAAAAGGATACGATCAAAGTGGAGCTTATGATATTATTTATCTGGACTTTCAGAAAGCATTTGATAAGGTGCCACATGAGAGGTTGGGCATCAAGTTAAAAGAAGTGGGAGTTCAGGGTGATGTTTTTAGATGGGTGCAGAATTGGCTCAGACACAGGAAGCAGAGGGTGATGGTGCGAGGAACCTCATCAGAACTGGCGATGTTAAGAGTGGTGTTCCACAGGGGTCAGTGCTAGGGCCGCTGCTATTTTTAATATATATAAATGATTTAGATAGGAATATAAGTAACAAGCTGGTTAAGTTTGCAGATGATACCAAGATAGGTGGATTAGCAGATAATTTGGAATCCGTTATATCATTACAGAAGGACTTGGATAGCATACAGGCTTGGGCAGATTTGTGGCAGATGAAATTTAATGTCAGTAAATGTAAAGTATTACACATAGGAAGTAAAAATATTAGGTTTGAATACACAATGGGCGGTCGAAAATCGAGAGTACACCTTATGAGAAGGATTTAGGAGTCATAGTGGACTCTAAGCTATCAACTTCCAAACAGTGTTCAGAAGCCATTAAGAAGGCTAACAGAATGTTAGGTTATATAGCACGATCTGTGGAGTACAAGTCCAAGGAGGTTATGCTCAACCTTTATAATGCACTGGTGAGGCCTCATCTTGAGTACTGTGTGCAGTTTTGGTCTCCAGGCTACAAAAGGACATAGCAGCACTAGAAAAGGTCCAGAGAAGAGCGACTAGGCTGATTCCAGGTCTACAGGGGTTGAATTATGAGGAAAGATTAAAAGAGCTGAGCCTTTACAGTTTAAGCAAAAGAAGATTAAGAGGTGACCTGATTGAAGTGTTTAAAATTATGAAGGGAATTAGTACAGTGGATCGAGACTTGTATTTTAAAATGAGCTCATCAAGAACACGGGACACAGTTGGAAACTTGTTAAGGGTAAATTTCACACAAACATTAGGAAGTTTTTCTTTACACAAAGAACGATAGACACTTGGAATAAGTTACCAAGTAGTGTGGTAGACAGTAAGACGTTAAGGACTTTCAAAACTTGACTTGATGTTTTCTTGGAGGAAACAAGTGGACAGGACTGGCGAGCTTTGTTGGGCTGAATGGCCTGTTCTCGTCTAGAGGGTTCTAATGTTCTAATGCTTTTTACTTCATACTGGAACTGAAATACCCACACTTCCTTTTTTTCCCACAAGGCAAAGGTAAATTGGGGCATTAACATTGGTGCTCAACAAGGATAAAACACATAAGAAAATGTATGGATTAAGATATGTAATATTTATCTTATTATCTTATATGTGTTATTGAAGCTCCTAGTTGTTGCTTTTCAAAATGTGAGACAGCAAACTAAGCTGCTCTTATTGTGTAAATAAAAATAAAGGATTCCAACAAACCCAACATGATTTTGAACCTCTTTTAGTTGCAAACGTCTTACATTTCATTCAAACGGGTTTTGTCAAATAATAGGGCGCTGTTCAGCTTGCTGCATTTTTGTAACATGGACTCTTAAAAAATGACCGAGTCACTTACACTGTTTATACGTTTGTGGGATTAATGGCTGCACAAAGGTTTACAGAGTCTACTAACTCCTGTATGCACTAAATGTGCGCATACTCACCGTCTTCTCAAAGTCAAAGATTGTGAGGAGGTTAAGAACTTGTCAATGTCACATAATAACAGATGACCACTTAGCCACATGACGGTCACACAACCTGCTGGTGTCAATCCTGATTAAATTATACATACAACATGATGGTATCCTTTAGAAACTGGCAATGGTTTACGTGCACCGACCACCGCTTAGCCGTTATTTATGACATGTACTGTTAAATAGCTGACTGATGGACTGTCACAGCAACTGTGCAATCAGGTGACATTTCTAGTGGCTCAGTCACTGGAGTTATGTAATGAACACTTTTGTACAAATTATTTGTGATTCACACAAGGACATCTAAAGGTTTACAAGATAAATAGCTTGTAGCAGACAGTTTATGGCTTTTAAACGCTCGCTCCTTCCAAAGGCACACTTGATACAATTAGTGTTGTTAAGTCTGTGTAATGATTTTGAATGAACACACACACTTGTCTTAACAGAGCTCAGGAGTCACTTTATTTTCACTCCGAACAGAGCACATGTCAACAGAACAGCTAGTCGTGCTTCTGACTTACTAACAACACACGTTATGACGTAATGACGTATTCTTAAAGGTATACACTCATTACATCTCCCTTTTTCAGTTTTTTCTTTTTCTTAACAGAGCGGAATTAAATATTAACATTCCTGGCTACTGATAAATTATCAACACCTTCCAACAAAACTTTATTTCTTGTTTTCTCCCTGCTTACTCTAACCCCATAGAAGAACATTGTTACTTAAATCTATAAACCCTTACGACCAATATATTGCCCTTCACCTTTCACCATTTTTTTTTTTTCACAAATCTAATCTGTCCACTGGTCTGCTCAGTCTGCCAGATCTAGTCACGAATAGTCCTTTGTGGGTCTTTGGGGCCTGAGACAAAGTTGTCCCCATATGCACTGTAGACGTAGGCAGCTGTTCATATATTTGTTCTGGTTGAACCGGAATTTGGTTTCCCTCCGCCTGGGCAGGGCAGAGCTGCAAGTGACGACGGTTGCGTCGCAGTGTTGCTCCTTGATGTGTCTCAATGACAAAAGATCGAGGAGTTGTACTCTCGCCTCTGACCACAGCAGCTGTTCCCCAGGTCTTTTGATGATCCAACTTTGTGAGCACCGCATCACCTGACCTTAGCGATGGCAAAGGTCTAGCTCCATTGTGACGATTAAAGTAGAAAGCTTGCTTTTGCTTTTCCATGGAATCTTTTCTCCTCACATCTTCAAGATTTGGCCACTGAGGCTGAAGATGTGTCTCAAGCAATGGAAGTGTTGCTTTAATCTTTCTGCCCATAAGGAGTTCAGCCAGACTTACACCTGTTGTGATGCAAGGTGTGGCCCTGTAACTCATCAGAGCCAGAAGAGGATCTTTCTGTTGCAGAATTTTCTTCGCAATCTGCACCCCTCTCTCTGCATGTCCATTTCCTTGAGTGTGGTGTGGACTGGATGTGATGTGCAAAAAGTCAAATTCCTTTGCAAATTCCTGGAACTCTGCACTCACGAACTGAGGACCATTGTCCGAAACTATTTCATCAGGGCAGCCAAACCTGGCAAATAGTGCCTTCAGTTTTAACACTATTTCTGAGGTAGTGGTTGCTGGCATGTGAAGGATCTCAAGAAATCGAGAGAAATAGTCTGACAAAACAAGGTAAGTGTGCTTATTATACTCACACAAGTCAATAGCTAGCCTTTTCCAAGGTCTGTCTGGAAGGGGCGTCGAGATGAGAGTCTCCTTTTGCTGTGTCTGTTTCATCTCAAGGCATATTCGACAGGACTGAACCTTTTGTTTTATTTCTGACGAGATGCCTGGCCACCACACCGATATTCTAGCCGCTCCCTACACTTTGTCAGACCTTGATATCCATCATGTATCCTGTTTAGAATATCTGCTCTCAAGACGTCTGGAATTAACATACGGCTTCCTCTTGTCAGTATTCCATTGTGCTCAGACAGCTCGTTCTTGAAATGGAAAACTGTTGAACTGCCACTGGAACGTTGTCTATATATTTTGGCCATCCTGACCTGATATACTTCAGTACAATTTGCAGGTTATTGTCAGCCTTTGTAGCAGCCCTAATGGCTTCAAGTTTTGGTGGGCTTGCAGACATGCATTCAGCAACAGTAGCAATGTAACACTCCACGTTGGTGTGTGTGTTGAGATCATTTTCCTTGTATGCTAGTGGGCTTCGGGATAATGTATCAGCCACCACCAAAGTGTTTCCTGGAGAATATTCTGCTGTCAGTTTAAATCTCATTAGCCTCATAAGTAGTCTCTGACATCTTAATGGAACACTGTCCAAGTCCTTCTTATTCATAAGAGGCACTAACGGTTTGTGATCTGTTACCAACTTGAAGTTTTCAAGGCCTATTAGGTACTTTTCGAATTTTTCACAAGCCCAGACGCTCGCCAGACATTCTTTCTCAATCTGGGCATATCTGGATTCTGCCTCAGACAAACTGTGTGAGCAGTATGCTACCGGTTTCCAGTCTTTCTCATGCAGTTGCAATAATACACCACCTATGCCATAACTGCTGGCATCAGCTGACACAGCAGTAGGTAGAGTCACATCATAGAACTTCAAAACTGGAAGTAGAAAGGATGTCTTTAATGCGCTGAAATGCTGTCTCCTGGGGACTGGCCCAGGTCCATGTAGCTGTTGACCTCAACAAATCATACAGTGGTTTGCCTTCTGTTGACAAATTAGGAATGTACTTGCCTAGGTAATTAAACATCCCCAGTACCCGTTTTAGCTCCTGAACATTGTATGGAGGTGACAGCTCACGGACTGCTCTGACCTTCTCAGGATCGGGTCTCACACCTGATTCATCGATCAAGTGACCAAGGAAGTGAAGCTGATGTTGTCTCAGCAGACACTTTTCACGGTTCAACTTCAACCCAGCAGACTCAATTCTCTTTAATACATTGGTAAGCCGTTTGTCATGCTGTTCCATGGCGTCTCCATACACCAATATATCATCCATATACACCGATACTCCATCAAGCCCTTGTAAAGTTTCCATCATCTTCCGCTGAAATATTTCTGGGGCACTGGTGATGCCGAAAGGAAGACGTTTAAATGAGTACCTTCCAAACGGTGTTATGAAAGTAGTTTAGTTTGCTGCTTTCTGGGTGTAACGGTATCTGCCAAAAACCTGAGGCAGCATTCAAAGATGAGAAGACTGTTGCACCACTCAGTTTTGCAATTATCTCCTCTGCAGTTGGAAGAACATATCTTTCCCTTTTTACAGCTTCATTCAACTTTTTCAGATCTACACAGATGCAAACCCTCCTGTTCTGTTTAAGCACCGGCACAATGGGTGCGCACAAGTCCGTAGGGTCTGTCACTGGCTCAATGACCCCATTCTCTTCCATGCGCTGAAGCTCCTCTTTTACTTTTTGTATGAGAGGCAGTGGAACTCTGCGCGCTATGTGTACCGCATATGGCTGAGCATTGTCCTTAAGCTGGATTTTAACAGGTTCTGTTTTAAGAGTTCCATGCTCACCAAATGCATTGTGAATTTCCTCAATGCGTTTCACCACTCCCATTGAGGATGCAGTGGATCGGCTTAACAAATTGTTCACATTTTGTCCGTGGATAACATACACTGGGAATGTGTACACACTTCCTTTATATGTGGTACTGACTTGAAATTTCCCCAAGCACTCAAGGTGTCCTCCAGGACTACACAGTGTAACACTAGACCGCTCCAACGTTCTCCTGGGATTAAGCGTGCAGAATGTTTCTTCACACATGATGTTTGCATCTGCACCAGTATCAATTTTAAATTTAACTGGTGTCTTTCCAATGGAAATTTGCACAGTCCACTGCTCATCATTATTTTGTGAATTTGTAACAGCTCCCAGGAAATATGGTGTCTGTGCAACAGTTTCTGTCACTTCTCTCACTGATTTACTGTGGCACATTCTTTCCCAGTGACCCACTTTTTTACATTTATTGCATGTTGATTTTATTGCTGGGCATTTTTCCTGATACTTGTGTTTAATCTTCCCACATCTTCCACATTTTGGTTCTCCTTGCTCTTTGTCAAATTTTCTTTTAGGTTTCCATCTCTGTTTTCCTCTGTCTGCTGCTTTCCCTTGTGCTATCTCTTGTACTGCAGCGCACGCCTCCCCCTGCTGGTGAACTTGGAGCGCTACCTCTTCACATTGGCGCACGCTTTGAATAGTTTGAGCTAACGTGAGGTCGGACATTAACTGCAGCCTGCGCGACAGTTCTTTATCGAGTATGCCCACAACTATCCGATCCAATGTGTTTCATCTCTGTATTCTCCGAAGTCACAATGTTCCGATAAATCATACAGAATTCTAATAAAAGTTTCTGCCTTTTCACCTGGGCGCTGTACTCTTTGATAGAAACAGGCTCGCTCGTGAATCACATTCTGTTTAGGGAAGAAGTACTCGTCGTATTTTCTTAACACAACGTCGAATCTCATCTTGTCACCTTCCTCATCAAAGGCGAACGATTTAAATATGTGTTCGGCTTCGTTACTCATGGCGTAGATTAATGAACTGACCTGGACTTCACCATCTTCTTTATCCAGTTTGGTAGCACTCCTAAAGCGCTGAAAACGTAGTTTCCAGTCAGCCCACTCATTCGGACGATCAAATGAAAAACATTCCGGAGGATTGAACTTTGCCATATTTTCGAGGCAATGCTCTCGTCAAGCACTTCTGACACCATGTAATGATTTTGAATGAACACACACACTTGTCTTAAAAGAGCTCAGGAGTCACTTTATTTTCACTCCGAACAGAGCACATGTGAACAGAACAGCTAGTCGTGTTTCCGACTTACTAACAACACACGTTATGACGTAATCACATTTTCTTAAAGGTATACACTCATTACAGTCTGAGTGAAGTGTTATTTTCATTTTAGAAGGGGTCTTTATTTGAAAGCTTACAGTAAACTTTTTTAAAGGGGTATTGGAATTTTTTTAATAAGATCTCATCAACACAGAAATGAGCAAATATGATGTAAGCAGGGTAAATAAGCAATAATAATAATAATAATTCGAAAACAATATGAATAAATATTGTAGCCGCCGGAGTGTAAGGCGAGTTCAAGCACAGGTAAAATGCGTGCCAAAAGAAATCTCTCAGTCCAAAAGTTAATTTTAAAAATATTTTGTGAAAACTCAAAGCAAATAATCCACACAAGAATAAGGAAAAAAAGTTGTTACGTGCAAAAAAACGCAAAATGCATCTTCTCTCAACTTAGCTGTTCTTGTAAAACTTTATTTGTTTCTAAACTTAAAGATTCTTAACTTCTTCTTCTGAATGCCTTAAGCATACAGTGCTGCTCTTCCAATTTAGTACTTTGTCTTACTGTACATGTTTCTTAGCACACAAAACGTGCACACGAGGTACACAATTCTTAAAAGGCACAAAAGGCCCGGTTTAAAACAATATGCCCTCAACACCTTACACATGGCAAGGCTGATCACTAACTGACAATAATGTTTAGTCAGATAAGTTAGAAATAGTTATAATATACCAATGCAATTCAACTGATGGGGGTTATAGGAACCTCTCATAGATTATGCACTAACATTTAGTAAAACATTTATGATTCTTATAGAACTAGGAAAATGGCTCTTACACATCCAGCCCCTAATTGTTTATGCTAGGGCAGACATCAATTACTTTAACATTACTTAATAAGAGCCTTCATTACTTTAATGAACTTAAACCAAACTTAAGACACTTAAAACTTAAATTCTACTGTAAAAGCACAAACACAATTAAAATTAATCATTTTAATCATTTGCTGCTTCCTGGAGCGTGCACAGTTTGTTCACAGGTCTGTCCAGTGTGCTGGTCTTGGTCTGCACAAAAACTATTCTGATTGCCCCTTTGTCATCTGGCATTGTCTTGACGACTTGACTCTTTACCCAGGAGTTTAGCATCCTTTAATTACACCCACAATGTCCAATTTCTTTCGGAACTTGTTGCATAATAACAGTAGCAATATGTGAATTCCTCTGAATGATTGCAGGGTGTTTTGCCTTTTCTGGCACAGCTGATTTGCGGAGTCTTCCTCCAACTCTCAATATCCCTTCTTGCAGGACTTGGTCCAGTTTGTTGATTTTACTACCTTTCTTTACAAGCTGATTTTTGTTCAAGGCTTTAACTTCCTCTGCGTAAGCTTGTAGCTGACTGAGGCAAATAAGTTCATCTGCTGCTTTAGATAAGTCATTTAGAGACAGTGGCTTCAGCCTCATTGTTAATTTGTATTCCTTCATATGTTCTGTGATTTGTGTTTTTTGTCTTTCTGGGCTGTGTCCAAAATTGACTGACTGTATATTGAATCACCTTTCTCTCTTCTTTCAGACTCAGTTGCATTTCTTTGAACCTAAGGAACTAAGCTATTGCTTTCTTTACATTGAACCGTTCTGAGTAGTACTACACAAGTCTTTTTATGGGTTCAATTTTTTCTTCTACACTTGTGAGGTTTACTACACACCTTTTGATTTTGATTGTCGCTCGTAGACAGGTCCACTTCATCCGGTCTCTTAGGCCATTCATGCTCTGGCTGTAGCAGGAAGTTTCTGCTTTGTATCCAAGTCTTACTTTTGAAGAAGCTTTCTATAGTCGATCCTCTTTATGCCTGATCTGCAGGATTTTGTGTAGATGTGATGTGCCTCCATTGTGAGGGTTGCGTGTGCTCTCTTATCACTGCGATTCTGTTGGCAACAAAATTCTTGTAGCGTGCGCTTTTATTTGCAATGTACCTTAGTACTGAAGTGATGTCAGTCCAAAAGATTGACACTTGCAAGAGAATCTGTAGTTCTTGTTTTAACATTTTGTCCATTTTGACTGTTACTGCTGTTAATTCTAACCTTAGTATAGTTGACAGGTTTTAGTGGTGCTACTCTTGATTTCTCTATTATAAATGAACAATGTCTCTTATTTTCTTTATCAGTTAGGAGAAGGTAAGAAACAGTGCCATACTCGTTTTCTGAAGCATCTCCAAAATGATGCATTTGTGCGGTCATTATGTGACCAAATCCAGGCGGTTTAAAGCACCTGTCTACATTAAAATCCACAAATAGCTGCACAACATCCATCCATTTTTTCCATTGCCGAACATACTTAACTTCCACTTCTTGATCCTAAGCATATTTCTCTTTTCACAGTTCTCTTAGAATAAGCTTAGCAGGCGGTATGACTGGCACTAAAAATCCAAGTGGGTCATATATTGAACTGACCACTGACAGAATGCCACGTCTTGTAGCAGGCTTATCTGGCAGCTTTACCTGGAACTTGAAACTGTCAGTCTGTGTGTGCCATTGGACACCTAAGGCTCTTTCAACTGGTAACAAATCATGACTTAAGTCCAAGCCCTTTTGATCTGTTGCCATGTAATTTTCAGGAATGGACAACAAAACTGCTCTGCTATTACTTATCCATTTTGTAAGATAAAATCCTCCCTTTAAGCACAGGGCTTGAAGATCTTCAGCCAATTTTATGGCTTGTTCTTCTGTAGCAACTGACTTTAAACAGTCATCAACTTGGAAGTTATGCAGCACACAGAGTGTTAACTGCTTTCTCTGGAGCTGTGCCTCTGGCATCTTCTGCTGTTCTTCCTAAGGCATAAGAAGCACAACTGGGTGATGAAGTGGCACCAAAAAGATGTCCTGTCATTTTGTATTTCTCCAGTTCATTATTTAAATTACCTTCAGGCCACCACAGGAAATGAAGAAGATCTGTGTCATCATCCGGAACTTTCACTTGATAGAACATTGATTTAATGTCTGCCATGAGAGCGATTGGCTCCTCTCTGAATCTCCAATCAGTGTATTAGTTAAGTCAGGTCCTTTCAGCAACTGTTCATTTAGAGAGAAGCCTCGGTAAGTGGCTGTACAGTCAAAAACCACTCTGATCTTATTTGTCTTTGGATGATACACTCCATGGTGAGGGATATACCACATTCTCTCCTTTTCAAGGGTCCGCTGTTCAGTGGGTACCTTGATGGCATATCCTTTGTCTAAAATGTCTTTCATGAAAATTTTGTAATCCTCATGGAATATTGGATATTTTGTAAGTTTGTAAGAGCCCAATAGCACGTTGTTCTGCAATGCAACGATTATTTGACACTTTAAGTGTCTCATCTTTAAAAGGCAGATTAATGCAATATCCACTAGCTTGGCAGAGTCTGATGCTATGCACATGAACTTAATGTCCTCCTATTACATTTCCTCCTTCTCATCACAGCTGCACTCTGAAAAGTCTATATTGTATTGCTGGCAGGGCCGGATTTTCCTATAGGCTAACTAGGCTTCAGCCTAGGGCCTCAAGATCAAGAGGGGCCTACATTCAAATTGTTAGCAATTTGAACAAACTTAAAAGTGGGAGGTGAAAGGGCCTCATAAGTAGAATAGCCTATGGCCTCTTTTCATCTAAATCCGGCCCTGATTGCTGGAGTAACATCTGTTCTACCTCCATTATTGTCACGTGATTGACTGAATAACTTTGCAGTCTTTCATTGTCTGACCCCTTTATTATGTTGTTAAAAATCCATCCAAGGACTGTTTCCACAGCATAAGGTCTGTCACCTTCACTATGTAAAATTTGCCATGGCTCCATAACTTTATGGGCATTTGTACCTAATAATAAACCTAATTTAGCCTTTATCTGGGGTAGATGCATGTCTTTTAGATAAGACCATTTCTCGACATCTTTTTATATAGGGATATTCTCCTTATTCACAGGTATAAAGTTCAGTGTGTACACCTCTGGTAAATCAAATAATGTGTTTTCCTCTATACCACAGACTTGCAACTCCATTAAAACTGAACATTTTGTTAGTTTCTGCTTTATTACTTTGTCACACTCCACAGTGTTGATGTAGATGTGAGACTTTCTTCCAGAAAGATTTCACTGCTCTTGCAAGCTCCTGTGCAGAATGTAGCTGTGCTGCAGGAGTCTATTAGAGCATATGTTTCTACGCATTTTTCACTCATTTCAGAATTAACTTTAACTGCAATCACAGCTAAGACACCCTTTTTTCTGGCCCCTATAGCCATACAAGTCTCTGATGGTTCCACAGAAATATTCGCAGAAAAAATGCTCTTCTGTTTCAACTTAGCATTCTCCTTTTTAGGAGATGTGGTTTTATCGTCGGTGCCTTTTTCCTTGTTCATTTGCAGAATGACTGGATGTAAATGAGAGCATGTTTGGCATTTATTTTTTCTTCACAGTCTTTACTAAAATGTCCTTGTTTAAGGCACTTAAAGCATAAGCCTTTATATTTCAAAAAGTCAATTCTACTTTCATAAGTTAGTTTCTGGATTGTACTGCATTCGTTAAGACTGTGATTTTCATTGCAAAAAAGACAGAGCTTACCGCTTGTATGTACAGCCCTTTTGACTGAGGTATCTGTATTTCCTTTTTTTGGCAGTAATAGCAAAGCTTGAAGCAAAATTGCCTTTTCTCAGTCCGCCTTTCACAGGATACTTCTCTTAATCAGTCTTGTCCTTTTCCTTCTTGAAGGTATGACTTTGGATCCATGGCAATTGCAGCCTGTTGTTCAAGAAAATCATACAAGTCAGTGAGTCCTGGGGCCTCATGTATAACGCCGTGCGTAGAACTCGCACTATAACATGGCGTAAGCACAAAAGCCGAAATGTGTTTACGCACAGAAAAATCCAGATGCAGGAATCTGTGCGTACTCCAACTTCCACGTTCTTCCGCTACATAAATCCCGATCAGCGTGAAAAGTAACGCTGTGCGCGCTTTATGTAACGCCCAAATCCTCCCAGAATTACGCCTATTTGAATATGCAAATCAATATAAATCACCCTTAAGCGCAGCCTTCTGTGAAAAGACAATGGGAAAAGCACGGGGGAAAACATAAGAATTTCAGCGAATACCAAGTGGAGGCAAAGGAAAAACATACTATTTGTTCAAATAAACGTGGTATAATCAACAAAAGGAAGTTGATCGAGTGACATAGCGTGTTGGAGAAACTTGAAAGCTCACATTCACAAATCGCACAGTGCCAGAAATAAAAAAGAAGTCACATATCAAAGTCAGCCGTGAAAAGCCGAGTTGTAAGCCCACTGTCTGAGTGTCATATGAAAGTTTATTAGGTACAGAGAAAAAAGGCACACGGTGGGGAAAAAGCACGAAATGTCAACTTCAATCTCGACATTTCCACTTTAATCACGTAGTTTATTTTGTCATTTAGTAGAACATTATAAACTTCATCTTAAAATCGTTTAATTCACCAGTTTCTCAAAATTACATCGTAATTAAAGTAGCACGTTAAATGCTTTGTTTTGTATTTGATCTTCTATGTTCTCTATGTGTGTGAATCACTACTTGCTTCTTAAACTGGCTCTCTTCCTCCAACTGGACACAGAGTCCATTACATTTGTGATATTACAGCTCTCTGAATAACTAAAATACTGAGATGTATACGTGATGTCATTTTCATGATGATAGGAGTTAAAGCACGTTATTAAACATGTGTTTCACTTCGATGAAATAATTTATTGCAGCAGTACTCAGGGGCGGCTCTAGGCTTGTGGTGGCACTGGGCAGAGGAAGAATCGGTGGCTCCTTCCCGCCCGTCAGTAAGGTAGCTTATGCACAGTGGATGGCTGCATAGCCGCCTCGTGCTCATGACACAAGCATTTAACTTTTGCCGAAATTTGTCGCTGTGTTTTTAGCTGTGTTGTTATTTTCTCTTTCTGTTTTATATTCAATATATATTGGCGTAGCCGTCACTGCAGTCAGTGCTTTTCTTTCCCCAAGTAACCGATCGCCATACAATCAGCTCTGTAATAGACGTTAAGCCATCTGTAAGCTTAGCGCAGATTCTTCAAAACGTTTAAAGAACATTGAAATATCTTCGTAGTACATGTTTAATTATTCTATCCTTAACGACACTCCCAGTGAAGAATATAGATTATTTAAATTAAGTTAAAGTTTTATCTGTATAATTTAATAAACATATTTTGCTGAATTTCACCTTATAAATGATATCATTTCTGTTTCTGAACTGTGAGGTCTGTACAGGAAAGGCTTTAAAACATTTTGCAGTGGCTGAGACAGCGTGTCCTTGAAGCTGTATACCGATAATTCTCTTTCCGATCAGCTGCTGCTGTGATTCACACTCAGATACAGTGATATAAATACTCCGAGTCGTGCAGTGAGAGCAATATGGAAAAAGATGATCCGCTGTGGCAACTCCTAACAAGAGGAGCTGAAAGAAGAAGAATAAGAAGAAGTGAGAGTAACAACGCTAAAGCAGTTATGGTATTTGGAATACTATGGCTGTTCCCTCTACCATTATATTGTTACAAGTTAATTACAATCAGATGCATTACACTAATAAACAATATGCGGTTAGTTTCGGTGTATTTATAAAGCCGCGTCAGGAAAATAAGGTGTAACCACACAGGAACAGTAGCACTGCTTTGACGCTGGGTGCCGCCAGTCTGCAAAACCGAGCGGAGAACTTTCGTACGACAAGGTATGAGGTACCGTGGAAAAGTGCGTGGATTTACGCCAAGTGTAGGTTTTATACATCGCGATTTGAACGTGGAAAAGTTCTTACGCAACGTTTCTGTGCGTACGCATCGTTTATACATGTGGCCCCTTGTCTTTTTTCTTCTTTTCTTTTGATTTTTGCAGCTTTATTTTGCCAAAACTCTCAAAGTTCTTGAGGAAGCTGTGATGACATTGTGTGTATATTTATATTGTTTATCAAACTCATTTCCGTTCTTTAAACTGGATATAACACTCATACAGTTACCAAGAAAGACTGCATATGCATTTAAGCCATCTCTGTCACCCGATATTATTTGCGACCACTTCCTGCCTGTCTTCATGAAGGCATCCAATATCTGTAAGTGGTTTCCATAAAAGGACTTGAGCTGCTTTCTGGCCTTTCTGTACCCTTCTGCTGGTGGCACATACAGTATGCACAGTTTTGCACAATGTGTCTAGACATGCCTTTGGTAAATTGTACTAAGTATTCTAGTTTGTTTCGAGGGTCATTTAACACCTCATCAACAGCTCGATCAAATGCCGAGAAAGTTCATATAGGCCAATGGGTCACCATCAAATATTAGAACCTTTCCATGGGTTACATTGGACGCTTGTGTCTTATTCAGCTGTTCCTTCTGTTGATCGTAACACTTCATAAAGTGGTTGTTGAGGAGGTACTGTTGCTTAATTTTGCTGATCATAAAGCAGTTGCTGAAGATTGTTTTCACATTCATTTTTACAAGGAAACTTATAAATGCTTGCATCTTCTGGCTTTCCATTTTTCACATCTGGTATCTGAAGAACATTATAAGGATTTGGTTTTCCTGGACTGCGAGTGTGTCCTTTTAGATCTCTCAATTTTGCATTGGATTCTGCTATAGCTGCTTCCAACTCCAATTGATCTCTTTTAGCTTTTAGCTGTGCTTTCAACTGTGCTTCTTCCATATCTTGATCTTGTTGCCTTCATTGGTTTTCTGCTTTAGCCAACACCACAGCACGTGCTGCCTCTTGAGATCTGAGGACACTAACTGAAGTAGCCACTGTACTTGCACGACTTTTAGTTTTGCAGAGATTTGGGAGTCATTAATTGAAGTAGACACTGTACTAAAACGACTTTTAGTTTGAGCGGATATCTGAGTAACACAGTCTTCAGGGGAAATATCTTTATTTATTTATTTATTTTTTGTACACTTCCATTACCCATTCCATTGTTTCCCGAAAATGTACGAAAAGTTTTCATTTTAACATCAATACTTTTTTGTATCATTTTCTGTGTATCTTCGTTGCTCTGGATGGATAAAAGTTAATTGCTTAACCTTTTATATTCCGTTCTCAAGACGAAGAACTCATTCTTGATAGTAGTAAATCGAAGGGCTTTCTGTCACCTTGGAGACGGTCCTCCATTGTGATGCCATAATCATCATGACTTCCGCTCACGCCACTCAGACTTTTGTTCGGAGTTCGATATTTCCTCTGCCTTCCAGATTCAGATGCCATGACGATCTTGCAACCGGACAGTTGCCTTTTAACGTATTTAAGCTCCTTTATCCTTTATATAGTCTTGGAAGAAGTGTTAGCAATTCTCTCAAAAGTTCAACTCCAATCAAAGACAAAAATAAAACATACCTGTCGAGTCTTTTCAAGTTGTTGCTTTCTTCCGTCACAGCCCGATGTCATGCTTAAAACACACAAGTTTCTTTCTTTTAATCCAAGGCAGTTTTCAACTTTCAATCTTAGGCTGGTTTTAAACTTTAATGTAGCCACCGGAGTGTAAGGCGAGTTCTAGCACAGGTAAAATGTGTGCCGAAAGAAATCTCTCAGATCAAAAGTTCATTTTAAAAATATTTTGTGAAAATTCAAAGCAAATAATCCACACAATAATAAAGAAAAACGTTGTTACACACGAAGAATAAAATGCAAAAAAAAGAAAAATGTATCTTCTCCAAACTTTTTTTATTTAGTAAAATATTTACGAATCTTATGTAACTAGTAAATAGCTCTTACAAATATAAAGAAATACAATCATGCACTTTTATTTAATTGGTTTCCCCTTACTCTTAAACATTCACAGTAGTCTGGCAGGTTTCTTGTCTACTGGACAACTTGAAACTATTATTTTAATAAATAATTTTTAACATATGTCTCTATTTTGCTAGAGCAAATACTGCAGTTGTGTGGAAAGAAAATGAATGCACAGATAAAGCTATGCTTTGGAACTCAATGTCTCTCTGCCTGCCGTATGAATAATCAAAGCAGTATAACAAACTGTTTAAATTCTCAAACAAATATGTTTTTGTTCAGCTGTATCTTACTCTTTATTCCTCATTCTGAATGTCCTAACCACTGTCTTACTCGTATTTGAAAATCTTTGATTATTTAACGCCTGTAATGACACTTTGCACTTCTGACAGATCTTCACATCGTCACTTTGTCTTTGTGTTGTTTCAAGTGTCAGACTTTCTCTTCACTGCAGTGACTGCTTGGCTTATAAGACAGAAGTTCCTCCTCATTTCTACCGTACTCATGGATTGCTTGAGGACTTTGACTCCCTACTGCTATTTCAGCTTAACAAATGGCAGATCTGATCTCACCGATATTATCACACATTAGCCACTCAATGTGAACATCTAAGTCCTGAACTATGAAATGAAACAGAACGAGAGTCCACCACAGTTTGATCTTCACTGTTTAAGGACTTGTGTAACAGTAGGCAGTTCAGAATAGTTAAAAAGAAAAGAAACGCAGAGAGCACAAATTATTGTTATCTTTTAGTTGTATGAGTTCCTGCTCAGTTTGCTCCTAAGTGTAATTTATATTCTTTAAATATACATTTGAAATCTTGAATCAAGACAGTCATATTTTTCTTAAAACAAAGTTATAAATCGTGCTGCTTACCTTCCCAAAGCATCACAATGTATTCAAATATGTCTCACTTGTAAAAATGCTTGTTTTAGATGTTATATTACTTAAAGTCAAACTTTTTTAAGAAGATTTTTCTGGCGAAGATATTTAAGACACATCTTCTAAAAACAAGCCCAAATATGTGTGTCCAGTTTTGTTTTTTAAGTGAACATATCTTAAATTAAAAATTATTTGATATTTTGACTTTAAACAAGACAAACACGTTCAATAAGATTTACATTTCTTATAGTAAGTGGTAAAAGACATGTAGGCGGAGATGCAGATCAGACCCTTTGATTATTGCAAATCAACTGTTTGCTGAAAAAAGTGGGGAGCCAAAGACGCCAAGGTAGACAGAAACCTCATCTGGGGTCAGTCTAGACCCTAAAGTCAGTGCTACAAAAGCACAAATTAGTAGACATGTGGAGGGTCCAGACAATATACATGGATTAAAATATCTGGAAGTTCAGCATCAATGGCCATACTGGATTGGGTATATGGGTTCAGACCTCTAAGTCATTCAGTGCTGGAGTGCTCAGCCATTCCCACTTGATTTTTGAGACCACAGTTTAGTTTTTTTCTGAACTTTGATTTTTCAGCTGAAGCTCATTTTAAATCTTATTGGCTCCTGTATTGTCAATGATTGAATGATTCAGTGTTTGTTTTCTGAGTTTGTCTGTTTTTGGAAGACATGGAGGGGAATAAAGAGATTTTTCCTGTTTGCTGCAGTGGTGGGATGTCTCAAAGTCCAGATGAAGGTGTTCAGCCAGCAGTGTGCTGCCCACTCCACTCCACCCAGTTTACCACTGAGGCAGTGTTTTCTTGATATTTGGACTGAATAAAAAAAAAAAAAACAAAGCTAACCTTTACATGTACCATAAATTTACACAGGCTGTTGCAGACACAAATCAAATGTATGTTTTAATTCTAAAATAGCAAGAATAATAGCAGCTCACTTCTCAAAACAGAGTCGTCTGGGGTCACACACATGAAGTTTTGATTATCAGTCAACAGTTGTTACTATTGCGTCGCACCCTAACGTGGGTTCTTTTTCTGCAGTTATGTTCTTGAATAGAAGCGCACTTTTTTTTGTTATATTTGTACCTTTTGTGAAAGAGTTTACATGATATATGGACTTCAACCTTCACACATTATACACTTCATGTCTACATTTTGTCAATCATTACTAAAACATGACAAATGTTTTTTTTTTTCTTAACGATGTGTTTACATAGATTGTTGTAGACACAGAACACACATAAAATGCAAGTGTTCCAAGTAATGATATAGTATTTATAAAAGGTGTCATTTTGCTTGACTTCTCACTCTATAAAACGCTAAGCAACTGACATGCAGGGAAACAGACTTGAGCTGAGAAAACTGTGTGGGGTGGGGGGATGTGATAGCAGACTGCTTGCTGCTTATCGGCACATTTACAAGACAAAAGATGGTGACGGAGAGGTGCGAAGGTATTTAAGGTGGGACGTATTTACACATTTTTTCATAGGCTTTGGCAGTTCTAGTGTTAAACATGCAATTGTTCAGCTTTTGTTGAAGAAGCCCACACTTGATCCTACAGCTCTTTCAAACTATAGGCCTATTTCTAAGCTCCCATTACTGTCCAGAATTACAGAGAAAGTGGTTTCTGTGCAGTTAATTTCATATCTGGAGGATAACAATGTATGTGATGAGTTTCAGGCAGGTTTTAAAAATCTTCATAGTACTGAACTGGCTTTGCTGAAGGTGACAAATGATATTCTATTAACTTTGGACTCGGGCTCTTCTGTAATATTAGTCTTATAGGATCTCAGTGCGGCATTTGACACCGTGGACCATGGGGTTTTGTTAAAAAGGCTTGAGGATGAAGTGGTCATTCAAGGCTGTGTACTGAAATGGTTCGTGTTCTACCTGAAAGGCAGATCCATCTATTAACACAGATGGGAATTTCTCTCAGTCAGCTCCTCTCACACAAGGCGTCCCTCAAGGTTCTTTACCGGCTCCCCTTCTATTTTCCCTTGATCTGCTCCCCTTGAGGGCCATCTTTTACAAACATGATGTTGTATATCATTGTTATGCTGACGATACATAACTGTACCTTAAAGTTAGTCCTGACATCACTTCATCTGTAAAAAAAAACTGTTGAAATGCCTTGAGGATGTTAAATATTGGATGGCACAAAATTTCTTACGATTAAACAAAAATAAAATAGAGGTCATTATTTTTGGTCCTACCACATTTGCAGTTGAAATCAGCACTCAGTTAGGCTCCTTGGCAGTGATGACTCATAATGATGTCAGAAACCTACAGTAGGTATCATCTTCAAGTTGTCACTAAGTTTTGAAAAACAAATCTCCATGGTAGTAAAGTCCAGTTTTTACCAACTGAGGCACATTTCTAAACTAAAGTCCTTTCTATCACAGAAGGACTTGGAAACAGTCACTCACACCTTTATAACACCTCGCCTAGATTATCGTCATTCCTTATACGTGGGTCTGCCCAAATCTGCTCTGTTGCACTTTTAGCTGAATCAAAACACTGCAGCGAGATTCTTAATTGGGTTGAGAAAAAAGGATCACATCTACGCCATTTTAGCCACTCTCTCCACTGGCTACCGGTGAGATGTCGCATTGACTTTAAAATCTTCTTTTTTGTTTTTAAATCAATCAATCAATCAATCAACATTTATTTATATAGCACATATTCATACAAAAAAATGTAGCTCAAAGTGCTTTACAAAATGAATAGAAAAATAGAAGACACAATAAAAGATAAACATAAGTCAACATTAATTAACATAGAATAAGAGTAAGGTCCGATGGCCAGGGTGGACAGAAAAACAAAAAACTCCAAAGCTGGAGAAAAAATAAAATCTGTAGGGGTTCCAGACCAAGAGACCGCCCAGTCCCCTCTGGGCATTCTACCTAACATAAATCATCATATTTTCATGGAAGGACCTGATGATGATGGTCACGTAGACTTCTGGCTTTCAGTCCATCATTGTTGGAGCATCATGATGCTTTGAGTAGGTGGTGGTGGCGCAGGCCGCCACCACAAAGAAACCGGAAAAGAAACAGAAGAGAGTAGGGGTCAGTATGGATTTTAGAGCCACCATGAATAGTTATTATGAAGAATTGAACATACAGAGTATCAGGATTATGTTAAAGTGAAGTTATAAAAGGCCATGTTAAAGTAATGTGTTTTCAGCAGTGTTTTAAAGTGCTCTACTGTATTTGCCTGGCGAATTCCTATTGGCAGGCTATTCCAGATTTTAGGTGCATAGCAGCAGAAGGCCGCCTCACCACTTCTTTTAAGTTTAGCTTTTGGAATTATAAGGAGACACTCATTTGAAGATCTAAGGTTACGATTTGGAATATAACGTGTCAGGCATTCCGATATATAAGATGGAGCGAGATTATTTAAGGCTTTATAAACCATAAGCAGTATTTTAAAGTCAATCCTGAATGACACAGGCAACCAGTGTAGTGACATCAAAACTGGAGAAATGTGTTCGGATTTTCTTTTCCCAGTTAGGATTCTAGCAGCTGCATTCTGCACTCGTTGCAAATGATTTATGTCTTTTTGGGTAGTCCTGAGAGGAGTGCGTTACAGTAATCTAGTCTACTGAAAACAAAAGCGTGAATTAATTTCTCAGCATCTTTCAATGATATAAGAGGTCTAACTTTAGCTATGTTTCTTAAGTGAAAAAATGCTGTCCTAGTGGTCTGATGAATATGCGATTTAAAATTCAGATTACAGTCAACGTTACCCCTAAATTTTTACTTCCGTCTTAACTTTTAATCCTAGTGCATTAAGTTTATTTCTGATAACCTCGCTGAATCCATTATTGCCAATTACCAAAATTTCAGTTTTCTCTTTATTTAGTTTGAGAAAATTACTATTCATCCATTCAGAAATACCAGTAAGACATTGTGTTAGTGTATCGAAAGAGTCGAGTCATCAGGTGCTATTGATAAGTACAGCTGTGTGTCATCAGCATAGCTGTGGTAGCTCACATTGTAACCTGAGATAATCTGACCTAACGGAAGCATGTAGATTGAGAATAACAGCGGACCCAGGATAGAGCCTTGTGGAACACCATATCGGATATCATGTGTCTTTGAGATTTGATTACCACAACTCACAAAGAATTTTCTCCCTGCCAGGTAGGATTCAAACCAATTTAAGACACTGCCAGAGAGGCCCACCCATTGACTAAGGCGATTTCTAAGAATATTATGATCAATGGTGTCAAATGCAGCACTCAGATCTAAGAGGATGAGAACAGATAAATGGCCTTTGTCTGCATTTACCCACAAGTCATTTACTACTTTAACGAGTGCAGTTTCTGTACTGTGATTTGTTCTGAAGCCTGACTGAAAAGTATCAAGAATAGCATGTTTATTTAGGTGGTCATTTAACTGCATAATGACTGCCTTCTCTAAATTTTACTTAAGAAGGGCAGGTTAGAAATGGGTCTAAAATTTTCAAAGGCAGAGGGGTCAAGATTATGTTTCTTAAGAAGGGGTTTAACTACAGCAGTCTTAAGACAGTCTGGAAAGACCCCCGTATCTAATGACGAATTTACTATGTCCAGAATATTGTCAATTAGACGCCTGATATTTCTTTGAAAAACCTGGTTGGTATTGGGTCAAGGACGCAGGTGGAGGATTTCAGTTGAGAGATTATACTATGTAATTCAGGTAAATCTATCCTGGTGAAAGCATTTAATTTGTTTATAACGGAGTACCGGGGCTTTGGAGGTTCTGCAGTGTTGGGAGATATACTATGTTATCTCTAATATCATTAATTTTTGAGTGAAAAATACAGCAATGTTCTCACAGGTTTCACTGGAAGTATTCTGGGGGCATTCCTTTGTGTTACCTGGGTTTAACAGACGATCAATTGTTGAAAATAAGACTCTGGGATTACTAGCATTGTTATTTATAATATTAGAGAAATAGCAGCGCCTCTCAAGACGGACAGTGTTATTGTATTCTGTTATTTTAACTTTTAATATTTCATAGTGGATAGTTAGTTTAGTTTTCCTCCATTTACGCTCAGCTCTACGACATGTTCTTTTTAAATCAGACACTCTTTGGGTCTTCCATGGAATAACAGTACTAGAGGATTTTTTAACTGTCTTTTCAGGTGCAACTATGTCAACAGCAGTTCTTACTTTAGAGTTAAAGTTTTCCACTTTACTATTTACATTATCCTCGCTATTATAGCTGGCATTATAAACGGACTGATTGCTTAGAATAGTTGTAAGCTTTAAAGCTGCTGATGAGTCAAAGAAGCGTTTTTTAACAAAATGCTTCTCATGAGCGTTTTCTATCTTTATTTCTATATTAAATAGTAGAAGGAAATGGTCTGATAGACCGATATCAATGACCTGCTTTATATCAACTTTAAGTCCTTTAGTAATCACTAAGTCTAACGTATGACCTGCTTTATGTGTAGGCTGATTTACGAGCTGCCTCAAATCAAAAGAGTCCAGGAGGTTCATGAATTCCTTTACCTTTTGGTCACACTGATTGTCGACATGAAAGTTAAAGTCGCCGACTATTAAGAGTGCATCATAGTTTGTAACTAAAATTGACATTAAGTCAGAGAATTCCTCAAGGAAAGACGCGTTATATTTAGGAGGTCTATACACGGATAATACGAGAACGTGAGAATCTCCATGAATAACAACGGCGAGATACTCAAAGGACTCTGTTAAGCCATTATGTCCTATCAAACCAGTAGCATTACGTAAGGGGTTAGCAGTAGAAGTAGACAGTCAAGATAGACGAATTACCTTAGCGATGTTTTCGGAGAGGACCCGGGCGCCAAATCTATTCGGATGCAGTCCATCCCGCTTGAAGAAGCACGGCCTTTCCCAAAAAAGATCCCAGTTGTCTATAAACCCGATGTCTTGATTCTCGCAGAAGCCTCTCAGCCAGTTGTTTAAACCCAGCAGACGACTGTAGTATTCATGCGATCGTCTGACGAGAGGTAGTGGACCCGAGATAAAGATTTTTGCGGATGGGGTCCTCTCCTTCGTGTCTTCAACTAGTGCTGTGAAGTCAGCCTTGAGAACCTCTGACTCTCGGTGCCTTATGTCGTTTACGCCGGCATGTAGAATGATGGATTCAATTGCCCTCTTGTGCTTCTGGTAGAAGGTCGGCGCCCGCCTCATCACATCTCGAACTCGAGCACCGGGAAAACAAGAAACAAAGGATTTTTGATTAGGGCACGTGATATTCAGGTTTCGTACAATGGAATCACCTACCACGATTATATCACCCGGGGTTGAAGGCAGACTGGGACGGAGAGGGTCGAATCGATTCTGGATTTGAATGCTCGCCTGTGCCGCTGGAGGTGTTCTAGCCTTGAACCCCCGCCTGCAAAGCTGAAACCCGTCGAGGTCTTCATCAGCGTTGTTCCTACGAGGCGCGGGGGCGAAGCTTACTTGCCCTTGGACTTGAGCGGCACGAGGTGGGGTTGATGTTACGCCGGCTTCGGTTGTTTGGTGTGGTTTGTCCAGCAGCCGAGTCTTCAAGTCTCTGAGGTACCTTCGTCTAGACAGGAGTTTCTGAATCTGTTTGTCGAGTGCCTGGAGTTTTTAAAGCCTTACATGGTCTCACTCCAAAATACATCTGTGATCTCCTTCACCCCTTGTGGCACCGAGTGCACTGAGGTCATCCAGATGACGTCTCCTTGTAGTTCTAAGATCTCGGCTGAAGTCGAGGGGAGACTGAGCTCTCTCAGTTGTTCCTCCACGACTCTGGAATTACTTGCCTTTCCACAGCAGGTCTTCATCATCTATCAAGGTTTTTAAAAGTTACCTTAAGATCTCCTTGTTTACTTCCACCTTTCTATTTGTATGATGGCATTGTGGTGGATGTTATCATTGGTTGTTTTAGTAATCAGTTTATTTTAATGTTTCTTTATACAGCACTTTGGCACAACCTCTGTTGTTTTAAATGTGCTTTTCTAAATAAATAATCTAAATAATCCAACAAATACCAGGAGCCCTGCTGAGGTCCCCATTTCTGAATTTGTTGCCACCAACGGTTATTTTTTGCTCTTGAGAAAAAGTCAGCTGAGTCCAAAGTCATCCACTGCTTGAAGGATAATAACAGAAGGGAGCCCCACAGTCCTGAAGATATCAGAGACTTTGCTTTACGATTTTACAAACAGTTGTTCTCGGCTGAAGAGACGGAGTCATCATCTAAAGTGGACTTTTTCTTTAAGGATTTGCCCAGACATTCAGACTTTGAAAGACACTTTTCAGATCCCCCCTTGTCTCCTGAAGGACTCACTTCAGCCCTGAGTAGCATTAATAGCAGTAAAACTCCAGGAATTGATGGACTGCTGGTCAAGTTTTAGAAGGATTTTTAGGAGCAGCTGGGTGGAGACCTACTGGAAGTTCTATTGAGCAGCATAAAGGACAATGAACTGCCATTAAGCTGCTGTAGTTCATTTGTAACTCTGCTGCCAAAAGGAGACCCCTGCTGTCTCCAAACCTGGTGGTCAGTCAGCCTTTTATATGCGGACCACAAACTTCTTTCTAAAGCTTCAGCTGTCCATTGAGAACAGGAAAGAATCAGCTCATCTCACATGAACAGACCTGCTGCATGCTGGGACATCTCATCGATAGCAACATTCTCTTTGTCTGGGGTCTGGTGGCTTTAAGGCAGGTTTGATTTCTCTTGTTCAACAGAAAGCTTCTGATAGAGCGGACCACCAATATCTCTTTAAAGTTTTTAAAACTTTTGTGTTTGGAGAATCCTTTTTGAACTTCATACAACGATTGTATACAAACAGCTTTAGTGTGTTAAAAATGAATGGTTGGCTGGGCTGTCCTCTTCAAGTGTCTCTGGGTATTCAGCAGGGCTTTGCCCTCTCTGGCATGTTATATTCACTGCCAGTGGACCCTCAGCTTCACCAGCTTAGATGCCAATTGCAGGGTCTGACCATTCCTTGCTGCCCCAGACAGTCCTTTAAGGTGGTGGTCTCTGCTGATGATGTCTCAGTAATTGGCACACATTGTGATGATGTCAGACCCCTGCACTTTCATTTAGCAGCATTTGAAGCCATGTGTTCTCCAGTAGAGTTAACTGGGATAAAAGTAACACCTTTCTAATGGGAAACTGGGAGAACACAAAACCTCCAGAACTTCCAAAAAAGTGACACAGGAAAATATCGGCTTTTAAATATCTCAGCATTTTTATGACACAGGCAGGACAGCAGATGACAATGTGTGGAGTGTTGGATCAGGACCACCATGGCAGATTACAGTGATGGATATGGTGAATTAGCAAACTAACATTATGTGGAAGGGTACTCGTTATTAATAACCTGGTCTGTTCATTGTGGTGGCACATGTGGCGTGCTGACCCCGAAATCTCATTATTAACTGGACTTTTACTTGGATGGCTTGTACTGGGCGAGGAGAGGGAAGTCCACCTGCCTGTAAATGGAGGAGCTCAGGGGCTGGCGGATATTTCTTGCACAATAGAAACCTTTGGCGTCTTACTGTACAACAGTTGCTTTATACAAAAAATGAAAAACAAGTTTTTTAATTGTAATTATTTTACTAGGACAGGCCATATTAGCTATTTGAAAAAATGAAGAAATAAAAATGAGAATACATTGACTACTGATGTACTGTTAGTGATGGTCAAAGTTTTAGTTAGCAGATTGAAAGGAGAATTGACTTATTAGGAACTCATTACTGACTTCAATACAATAAAATGTACTTGGGGTACTGAGGAAGAGTAACCTATATTTTAATAATATAGTGCCTTTCACATCTATCTATCTATCTATCTATCTATCTATCTATCTATCTATCTATCTATCTATCTATCTATCTATCTATCCTTTCTGCCTGTGGATTCTCTGTCAGTTGACTGTTCTGGTGTGGGTGGGCGTGGTTGTGGCTTGCTGGCCGGCTTCGTTCGTGGAGGGTTATTCTATATAGAATATTATTCTATCATATTTTTCTTTTCTTCTTTTCTCTTAGCTATATTACTGTTGTAAAGTTAGTTTGCTGTTAGTTAAGACACTGCCTTGGAGTGTTTATGGCCATGGCCATGGCCGTGTCCAAAGAGTCAGTGCCGGGTTTATTGCCAAAGTTTTATGAGAATCTCTCCCACTGCAATGGCGCTAAGATCTTGGCGGATCCGATGGTCTCTGTTGAGACATGTGTGGAGGCAGTCGGGAGAGTAGTTGGATATAAAAATGTTCACTTGGCATGGAGAATGAATAAATCGGTGGAGGTTTTTATAAATGAGGAATCCTTGGTGAATCAGTTGGTAGAGGAAGGGTTAGTTATAAGTGGAGCGCTTGTCCCTGTTTTGCCTTTATTAATACCAGCTAAAAAAGTAATTGTTTCAAATGTTCCTCCATTTTTAAAGAACAATGTTCTGGTAAATGAACTGAAGCGCTATGGCCATATCATTTCAGAATTAACAATGATCCTTCTTGGATGCAAACGGCATGAATTAAAACACGTTGTTTCATTTTGTAGACAAGTATATATGATACTAAACAACATGAATGATGATATCAATGTAACCCTCTGATTTAAAGTTGACGGCAGTGACTATGTTGTTTTTGTCACATATGAATCCATGAAATGTTTCACGTGCAGTAGAGCAGGACACAAGGCCTCACAGTGTAAAACTGGATCAGTGGTATTTGCAAGTTCTCCTACTCACACTGAGGAGAATTTAGATGAAGAGAACACTGAAGATAGTGAGCATAAATCTGAGATTGGTGAAGGGGTTGAAAGTATGGATGAGTGTGAAACTGATATGAAGGAGTTGATGGCTGCAGCGGGTGTTGTTTGTTATCAGCCCCTTAGTACTTTGTGCACTGTGGCTGCAAGTTTTTGTTCCAACCAGCTTCTGTTTTTAATTGAACTCCTGGGCTAATTAAGTGATGTGTTATTTCCCAAGTTCTGAGCTTTGGGAACTATATAGAAATTAGAAAACTAAGTTTGGTAAATATATATATATATATATATATATATATATATATACACTAATAAAAGGCAAAGCCCTCACTGACTCACTCACTCATCACACACTCCTCACTAATTCTCCAACTTCCCGTGTAGCTAGAAGGCTGAAATTTGGCAGGCTCATTCCTTACAGCTTAATTACTAAAACTGGGTAGGTTTCATTTCGAAATTCTATGCGTAATAATCATAACTGGAACGTATTTTTGTCCATATACTGTAGAATGCAGCTCGATAGCTGTGGGAGCCAGAGTTTCGTATTAAAATATTTAACCAATCACATTTCAGCCATCATTTGTTGCCAGGCAGAGAGGCTTTCACAATCCATTGTGTAGGCACTCTAACACAGAATAAATGTCGATTAAGCTGTTGCTTCAACCAATCAGATTTTGAGTTGGTGTCAGTAGGGCCCTCTAGCAGGCGTACGGCAATGTCACCGTATTCAGACCCATTGATTGGATAGAAACCGATATGCGGAACTCTACGAGGCTACTGAACGCACCGCAAATGCTCCGAGTGAAAGAGCGTTGCGTGCACTGCGGCCAACTCCATGGCAGGATTCTGGACAATATTATTTGCCAGACACAGACCAGATTTCAAGACCACGAAAACCTGATGTTTGTCATCAGTTTCAGGAATACAAGAAAAATTTCACGCATGCAGCCTTCTCCAGTTTAACACAAGAGCCACGGAGCGCTTTTTGATCTGTCTCGGCTAAAAACAGAACTGACTGTAATGTGTGCCATGGATGATTTTGCAGGAGAATCTCCCACTGATCTCCTTGACTTCCTTCATCAGAAAAATCTGAATGAGCATGGGGCGGCTGTAAACATTGGTATATTTGGCGGTGAGCATTCCAGTATACACTGCTTCTGTCTAGCGGACATTTTCAGCCCTAAAGAGAATTAAAACATATACCAGAAATACCATAGGGCGAGTTCACCTTTCAGCATTAGCTTCGAATGCGATAGAAAGTGAGGTTATGATGGAACTGAAGTGCACGGATAATCCGTACGACAGAGTAATTGAACTGTTTTTGAGGAAAGAGAGGACAATGGATTTTGTTTACAAATAATCCAAATTTTTGGTGAGTAAAATGTTGCAATTTTCCAAAATAATATTGCAAGTTTATGAGTCATTATTGATGTTTTTTATGTGTGTTGCGGCTGTGACTGCAGTAGAAATGAACTTGTTCATCCCTGGTTTGTCTATTCAATAAAGGCATTTATTGTGGATACAGGAGTTATCTTATTTATATATATATGTATATATATATATATATATATATATATATATAATACATACACATTCACCCCGATCTACATGCTGTCAAATAAACAAACCACACGCCGTGGCGCACCACGAGAGTCTTCGCCTTTAGCGCTGACGTCTGAGGCTCGATTCCCACGAGGGGGTGCAGTGAGGGTGTATGCATGATGAGCCCAGAATTAGTGCAAAACACATGACGCGTATTTTTTGACAGTAAAACTATTTCAATATATTCAATAAATATATTTATCAGCGCTTCCCGATTCATTTAACCCTCGCACCCCCTTGGTTTGAGAAGAAGTATGAAAAAATATGAGGTTAACGCAGAAAAACAGATCACCAATTGAAGCTTAATGAATAATGGATACTTTATTCGCCATCAATAATTGTTTTGGTACAGCCATACTCAGTGTAATCCTCCTTCCATTTTCTAATTTTTTCACGACTAACAATGATTAAATGAACAGTAAAATAGTAAGAGCGAGGCGAGGGTGACTTATCCAGGCAGGCAGGCGACAGCTCAATAGCTCGAATTTGGATATAAGTAGGTTCTATTTAGTCGACAGAAATATCTTTGGTAGGAATGTAAGTTGAATTTAGTCTTTAAATTTCTATGGAGAAGAAATATTTATGCAATGATGACTAAATTTAACTTACATTCCTACCAAAGATATTTCTGTCGACCAAATAAAAATTACTTATATTTAAAATTTAAATAGAACTTGAACAGATACGATAGTTCATAATACCCACGCTGCACTAAGTGCACATAAGAGCAGGAGTCATCCGTTTTAACAAGCAGCGTGTTGCACTGATACGAAATAATCTGCCATTTAATTATTTAGGAATAGATTTTGTACAAATAATGTTTTTCATTTTTCTTCCTCGATGGATTCTGGCACCGCCAGCAACAGCTGCTCGCACCCCAAAGGAGATATACATATAGATATAGATATATATAGATAGAGATATAGATATATATATATGTATACTAGCAGAATACCCGCGCTTCGCAGCGGAGAAGTAGTGTGTTAAAGAAGGTACGAAAAAGAAAAGGAAAAATTTTAAAATTAACATAACATGGTTGTTAATGTAATTGTTTTGTCATTGATATGAGTGTTGTTCTCATATCTATCTATATATATATATATCTATCTATATATATATATACCCGCGCTTGGCAGCGGAGAAGTAGTGTGTTAAAGAAGAAAAGAGAAAGAAAAGGAAACATTTTGAAAATAACGTAACATGATTGTCAATGTAATTGTTTTGTCACTGTTATGAGTGTCGCTGTGATATATATATATACTGTATATAGCAAAATACCTGCGCTTCACAGCGATGTCATGTGTTAAAGAAGTTATGAAAAAGAAAAGGAAACATTTTAAAAATAATGTAACATGATTGTCAAAGTAATTGTTTTGTGTATTTGGCGGCAGCGTCACAAAGTTGTTTTCGTAGTTGCATCAGAAAATGTACCACGCCTGACACGCCTCCTTTTACTGTTTTCTCACAGCTTGGATTGCTGCTGTCATATACACACACACACACACACACACACACACACACACACACACATACATACATACATACTGTACATACATATATATATATATACATATATACACATACGTATCTTCATATTTACATATCTATATACATATCTACATATACACATATATATATATATATATACATACATACCTATCTACATCATATATACACACACACAAATTATATATATGTGTGTATGTATGTATGTATGTGTCTATATGTGTGTGTGTAGGTTTGGTCACTGAGTGCAAGGGAAAAATAATAAATTATAGTCTATAAGTTATTAAACAGTAAAACATTAACGTTTTAAGAAGTACAGGTACATTGAAATTACATTTTCTATGTGAACGTTCAAATTTGTGCCTCTGGTAATGTGCCTTACGGCATTTAAAGAAAATTAGTTTTGTGTCCTCTGCAGTGTTAAGAGAGAAAGGCTTTGGTTTGGGATAAAAGGAAAAAAGGTGTAAAGAAAGGAAAGTTGCCTTTTTCTTTTATATAGTATAGAGAGATGTGTTCGCTGGCGTTATGATGCCTTTTGGGGACAGTCGCGGTGGGTCTTGTGTAGACTGGTGAGACGTCCCGCCATTAATCGGCTGTGATGGCACTGTCAGTCCTCCACTCGTGTGCATGTCTTCATAATCCGAGCTGACAACCTCATAATCGTATACGTGCAAAAGAAAGTGTGAATCGCCTTAATATTATTTTGCCGTGGTGTAGAAAAGGGGTCCCGTGTTTGCACTTGTCTGGGCTATAGCGCAGGGGGAGGAAGAAAAAAATTAAAAGTGCTCACTTTGACTTAAGGCAGAAGCGCAGTCAGCGTCTCAAAGGCCGGCACAGCTATGCACGCGCGCTGGCTGCTCGACTTTTGCTGGGCAGGAGACCCCTTTGTACACACGCTTCATGATATCAAAAGTCTCAGCGCTCTTTGGAGGCATTCATATATTATATATAGCAAAATACCAGCGCCTACTAGCGGAGAAGTAGTGTGTTAAAGAAGTAATGAAAAAGAAAAGGAAACATTTTAATAATAACGTAACATGATTGACATTGTCATGAGTGTTGCTGTCATATATATGCCTGCCTAAATAAGTCACCCTCGCTTTGCTCTTACTTTTTACCGTTCATTTAAATCATGGCTAGTGGCGGAAAAATTATAAAATGGAAGGAGGATGGCTTTACCAAAACAATTATTGATGGCGAATCGATTATTTATAAAGCTTGAATTGGTGATCTGTTTTTCTGTGTTAACCTCATATTTTTTCATACTTCTCAAACTAAGGTGGTGCGAGGGTAAAATGAATCGGGATGCTGATCAAAGTAATCGGTGTACCAGGAAATCATGCATTGACAAAAGCTCCCTTTGCTTGTAATGCAAAGTGTGATTAAATGCATTATTTTTAACGCGTTATGGAGCACATGCATCGAAACTTCTCAGCTGTGCTTGTGCTAAGAAAAGGAAAGATTTTAAAAATAACGTAACACGATTGTCAATGTGACCTTTTGTAAGTAATGCCTGGAGGATTCAGTGTGGAGAAACTCTAGAGACAGAGTGTGTATTAACTTGTGGATTTTTCTGTGAGTATTTGGTGGCAGTGTGACGAGTTGCTTCGAAGACAGCGTTAGCATGAGCTCAGCTCAGAGCGAAATGAGATGAATGGGAGGGGAGATGATGACGTGACTCCCCCACCCGCCTTAACTGTCAATCCCCCACAAACACAGTCTCTCGGAATTTGCATAAGCACACCCCTTCACCTACAATTTTAACTTAGTTACAAAGTGATCAAAACTCGTTTATATCCTGCGTCCTCTCATTAAACTTGTATCCCGCATTACCTGTGGGTATGTGAAACGCCAGCGGTAGCCTGTCTATGAACTTAATTTAAACTTTAGGTTTACACCTTGCTTTCTTTCCGAGCTGGCAACACTCATGAATATGGTTGTATATGTCACTCGCTCGCTTCTTATTGTTTCGCTGCCTTCTCAATTATATAATGCATGTTTTCTTAAGCGCTTTTGGAGGTCTTCCTGGTTTCTACGCACTGCGTTGACAGTCAGTTCACGTGATTACGTGGGAGGCGTGATGATGTCACACGAAACTCCGCCCCCCACGTCATTCCAGCTCAACTCCATTACAGTTAATGGAGAAAAATACCTTCCAGTTATGACCATTAGGCGTAGAATTTCGAAATGAAACCTGCCCAACTTTTGTAAGTAAGCTGTAAGGAATGAGCCTCCCAAATTTCAGCCTTCTACCTACACGGGAAGTTGGAGAATTAGTGATGAGTGAGTGAGTGTGATATGTATATGCGTGTGTGTGTGTGTGTATATATATATATATATTGTGATCGATAGGGGGCGCTCTCGCTCCCTTGAACCCATGTCCACGACTCCAGACACCAGGTAAAAGTCCCAATAATGACTTTATTAAATCGCCACAGTGCACAATGCACCCTCTCCTCCACTATATTCATACACAAACCAATAATAATCACAATAATACAATTCTTCAGCTCTCAGACGCGTTGCCACCCTTCCACCCAGCTCAGCTCGCTGTCTGGGAGCTCCCACAGTCCTTTTATATATCCTGACCCGGAAGTGTTCCCAATCCCATTTGACTCTCAATCACTTCCGGGTCAGGTACAAGTTCACCCCGGAAGCACGTCATTCCTCTTGTCCACATGAATAATATCCATGGCATCCAGCAGGGCTGCACATAAAAACTATATTGTCCATGATGCCCTGCTGGTCTTCTGGGGACCTCCATGTTGCAAGGAGGGCTGCACTTGGCGGCTTGGTGTTATTGGCCGGGATAAACGGCCGGCCATCCACCACAATATATATCTATATATATATATATCTATATATATAGATACATATCTATATATATAGATACATATCTATATATATATATATATATATATATATATATATATGTATATATATATGTGTGTGTATGTAGATAGATAGATAGATAGATAGATAGATAGATAGATAGATAGATAGATAGATATGTATGTGTGTATGTAGATAGATATATATATATATATATATATACTTTGTATATATATATATAGATATGTATATAGATATGTACAGTATGTGTGTATGTAGATAGATAGATATACTGTATATAGAACAACAACATTTATTTATATAGCACATTTTCATACAAACAGTAGCTCAAAGTGCTTTACATATTAAAGAATAGAAAAATAAAAGACACAATAAAAAACAAAATAAATCAACATTAATTAACATAGAATAAGAGTAAGGTTCAATGGCCAGGGGACAGAAAAAAAAAAACTCCAGACGGCTGGAGAAAAATAAAATCTGTAGGGATTCCAGACCATGAGACCCCCAGTCCCTCTGGGCATTCTACCTAACATAAATGAAACAGTCCTCTTTGGATTTAGGGTTCTCACGGAAGGGCTTGATGATGATGATGGTCACGTAGACTTCTGCCTTTTAATCCGTCCATCATTGTTGGAGCATCATGAAGCTTTGAGTAGGTGGAGGTGGCGCAGGCCACCACCACAAAGAAACCGAAAAAGAAACAGAAAAGAGAGTAGGGGTCAGTACGATTTTAGAGCCACCATGAATAGTTATTATGATGAATTGAACATACAGAGTATCAGGATTAAGTTAAATTAAGATTAAAATGAAGTTATAAAAGGCCATGTTAAAGTAATGTGTTTTCAGCAGTGTTTTAAAGTGCTCTACTGTATCAGCCTGGCGAATTCCTATTGGCAGGCTATTCCAGATTTTAGGTGCATAACAGCAGAAGGCCGCCTCACCACTTCTTTTAAGTTTTGTTCTTGGAATTCTAAGGAGACACTCATTTGAGGATCTGAGGTTACGATTTGGAATATAAGGTGTCAGACATTCCGATATATAAGATGGGGCGAGATTATTTAAGGCTTTATAAACCATAAGCAGAATTTTAAAGTCAATCCTGAATGACACAGGTAACCAGTGTAGTGACATCAAAACTGGAGAAATGTGTTCGATTTTCTTTTCCTAGTTAGGATTCTAGCAGCTGCATTCTGCACTAGTTGCAAGTGATTTATATCTTTTTGGGTAGTCCTGAGAGGAGTGCGTTACAGTAATCTAGTCGACTGAAAACAAAGCGTGAACTAATTTCTCAGCATCTTTCAGTGATATAAGAGGTCTAACTTTACTTATGTTTCTTAAGTGAAAAATGCTGTCCTAATGATCTGATTAATATGTGATTTAAAATTCAGATTACAGTCAACAATCACCCCTAAGCTTTTTACCTCCGTCTTGACTTTTAATCCTAATGTATCCAGTTTATTTCTAATAGCCTCATTGTATCCATTATTGCTGATCACTAAAATTTCAGTTTTCTCTTTATTTAACTTGAGAAAATTACTATTCATCCATTCTGAGATACAGTCAGACATTGTGTTAGTGAATCAATAGAATCAGGGTCATCAGGTGCTATTGATAAGTACAGCTGTGTGTCATCAGCATAGCTGTGGTAGCTCACGTTGTGCCCTGAGATAATCTGACCTAACGGAAGCATGTAGATTGAGAAAACAGCGGACCCAGGATAGAGCCTTGTGGAACACCATATGGATATCATGTGTCTTGAGTTGTAATTCCCACAACTAACAAAAATTTTCTCCCTGTCAGGTAGGATTCAAACCAATTTAAGACACTGCCAGAGAGGCCCACCCATTGACTAAGGCGATTTCTAAGAATGTTGTGATCAATGGTGTCAAATGCAGCACTCAGATCTAAGAGGATGAGAACAGATAAATGGCCTCTGTCTGCATTTACCCGCAAGTCATTTACTACTTTAACGAGTGCAGTTTCTGTGCTGTGATTTGTTCTAAAACCTGACTGAAATTTATCAAGAATAGCATGTTTATTTAGGTGGTCATTTAACTGCATAATGACTGCCTTCTCAGAACTTTACTTAAGAAGGCAGGTTAGAGATGGGTCTAAAATTTTCAAGAGCGAGGGTCAAGATTATGTTTCTTAAGTAGGGGTTTAACTACAGCAGTCTTAAGACAGTCTGGGAAGACCCCAGTATCTAGTGACGAATTTACTATGTCAGAACATTATCAATTAGCACGCCTGATACTTCTTTGAAAAACCTTGTTGGTATCGGGTCAAGGACGAGGTGGAGGGTTTTAATTGAGAGATTATTTTTTTAAATCAGGTAAATCTATCCTAGTGAAAGAGTTTAATTTGTTTATAACAGGATGCTGGGGTTTAGGAGGATCCTTAGTGTTGGGGAGATATACTATGTTATTTCTAATATCATTAATTTTTGATTGAAAATACAGCATAGCCTCACAGGTTTCACTGGAAGCACTTAGGAGGCATTCCTTTGAGCTACCTGGGTTTAGTAGGCGATCAATTGTAGAAAATAAGACTCTGGGATTACTAGCATTGTTATTTATAATCTTGAGAAATAGCAGCGCTCTCAAGACGGACAGTGTTATTGTATTCTGTTATTTTGACTTTTAATATTTCATGGTGGATAGTAAGTTTAGTCTTCCTCCATTGACGCTCAGCTCTACGCATGTTCTCTTTAAATCCGACACTCTTTGGGTCTTCCATGGTATAACAATGCTAGAAGATTTTTTCACTGTCTTTTCAGGTGCAACTATGTCAACAGCAGCTCTCACTTTAGAATTAAATCTTTCCACCTTACTATTTACATTATCCTCGCTATTATAGCTGGCACTATAAACGGACTGATTGCTTAAAATGTTTGTAAGTTTTAAAGCTGCTGCGAGTCAAAGAAGCGTTTTTAACAATATGCTTCTCATGAGTGTTTTTATCATTATTTCTATATTAAAAGTAGAAGAAAATGGTCTGATAGACCAATATCAATGATCTGTTTTATATCAACTTTCAGTCCTTTAGTAATCACTAAGTCTAATGTATGACCTGCTTTATGTGTAGGCTGATTTATGAGTTGTCTCAAATCAAAAGAATCCAGGAGGTTCATAAATTCTTTTACTTTTAGATCACACTGATTATCTATATGAAAATTAAAGTCGCCAACTATTAGGAGTGTGTCATAGTTAGTAATTAAAATTGACATTAAGTCAGAGAATTCCTCAAAAAGACGCTTATATTTAGGAGGTCTATACACGGATAGTACTAGAACTTGAGAATCTCCATGGATAACAACGGCGAGATACTCAAAGGACTTGAACTTACCAAAACTGACATCTTTACATTTTAATCGGCTCGAGTAAATGTTAGCCAATCCGCCCCCCCTTTTTCCCTGGCGGTCTGCACGAGTAAAACTGTAATCCGGAGGCGCAGATTCGATTAAAACTGCGCATCTGTTAAGCCATGTTTCATTTAGTGCAATAAGATCTATTTTTATCACTAATAAGATCGTTGATAAAAAAAAAAACGTTTTGTTAGTTAAAGCTCTAACATTTAATAGTGCCATATTTAATGTTTCGGAGGTGCAGAGATGAGTACTATGTGCGTTATTGATATTTGGAATAGGAACTAAATTATTTTATTAGCCGCTCTGTGTGTATTTTTGTTTAATCTGTGATCTGTTTTATAGTTTTAATACATTGTTCCTCTAAAATAGTGATTTTAATTAGATTATTGGAGTTTATGCCGTATTTCCTAGGTTTTCTACGTGCATTGAGATTGCTTATTACAGTATTAATGTTGTGCACTTTAACGGAAGACTCTATTAAACATTATCATGTCCTAGCACAACAGTATTATTTCGGAAGGGGTTAAGAGCAGAGATTGATAGTCAAGAGAAACGAATTACCTTCGATATGTTTTCGGAGAGGACCGCGCGAAACTGTTCGGATGCAGGCCATCACGCTTGAAGAGACGGCCTTTCCAAAAGAGATATTCCAATTGTTGATGAAACCGACATCCTTCTTCTTGCAGAAACCCTGTAGCCAGTTGTTCAACCCTAGCAGACGACTGTAGTACTCGTTGGATCGTCTGACGAGAGGTAGTGGACCTGAAACAAAGATCTTTGCCGATGGGGTCCTCTCCTTCGTGTCTTTAATCAAAGCTGCGAAGTCAGCCTTCAGGATTTCTGATTGTCGGTGCCTTATATCGTTTACGCCGGCATGCAGAACGATTGCTCCAACTGCCCTCTCCTTGTGTTCTCGTAGACTGCTGGCGACGCTCATTACATCTCGGACACGAGCACCGGGAAAACAAGAAACAAACGATTTTCCATTAGGGCATGCGACATTAAGGTTTCTAACAATAGAATCACCTACCACTATTACATCACCAGGGCTGAAGGCGAACTGGGGACGTGGAGAGGGTCAAACCGGTTCTGAGATAGAATGCTCTCCTGTGCCGATGGAGTTGCTCTGGCCTTGAACCCCCACCTGCATAGCTGAAATCCACCGAGGTCATCAGCGGCGTCGCTCCTTCAGGTGAGTTCGGCACAACGTGGGGTTGATGTTTTGCCAGTTCCAGATGGCAAGGACGGTTTATCCAGCAGCCGGGCCTTCAGATTTCTAAGGTATCTCTGTCGGGACAAGAGATTCTGAATCTGTTCGTCGAGTGCCTGGAGTTCTTCAACTACGATTTCAACGCGAGTTAGCCCACTGTCGGCCATTTTCTGCTTCTGCTTCGTGCCCTAGGAAGAATGAGAGAGAGAGAGAGAGGTTAGCCTATATATATACTAATAAAAGGCAAAGCCCTCACTGACTCATCACTAATTCTCCAACTTCCCGTGTAGGTAGAAGGCTGAAATTTGGCAGGCTCATTCCTTACAGCTTACTTACAAAAGTTGGGCAGGTTTCATTTTGAAATTCTACGCGTAATGGTCATAACTAGAAGCTATTTTTCTCCATTTACTGTAATGGAGTTGAGCTGGATGGCTGTGGGGGGGCGGAGTTTTGTGTGACATCATCACGCCTCCCACATAATCACGTGAACTGACTATCAACGCAGTACGTAGAAAACCAGGAAGAGCTCCAAAAAGCGCTAAACAAAACATGCATTATATAATTGAGAAGGCAGCGAAACAATAAGAAGCGAGCGACTGACATATACAACCATATTCATGAGTGCTGCTACTTCGGAAACAAAGCACGGTGTAAACCTAAAGTTTAAATTAAGTTCATAGACAGGCTTCTGCTGGCGTTTGTAATTTAGTGCCTGCCCATATAAGGCCATCCGTCAACGGCAATCTGAAAGAAACATTGCCGCTAAATATTCACGGGTGAAGGACTGTGCTTATGCAGAGGAAGATGAGATGGTCAGGGTGGTATTTGGCACAAACTCAGCGAAACTGCGAGAGAAAGTTTTAAGTGTCGGGTCTTAGCTAACATTAAATACAGCCGTGGACATAGCACGAGATGGCACAAGCACAGCTGGGAAACTTCGATGCATGTACACCGAGCGGCTCACGTGAACTGACGCAGTGCACAGACAAAAAGCAGCAGTTCCAAAGAGTGCTGAACAAAAACCGAATTACACAATTGAAAAGGCAGCAAAAAAATATGAAGCGTCTGATACATATAAGCATATTTATAAGTGCAGCTACTGCAGAAACAAAGCACACGGTGGAAAAAGTGAATGTCCCGCTAAAGGAAGACAGTGTAAAAAAAAAACCTGTGCATACAGTGTGTCACGTCTCAGATAAAGAAGAAGACGAGCTGTTTATTGATGCAGTAAGAAACGAATCGATGAATGAAACCTGTCATCTTTACAACGATTGACAAACATGGAATGTAACTTGAACACAACACATCCTACAAATACGACCCTGATTGAAAGAAATAATGATAATCAAATCCTTGATGACAGCAACACTCAATAACACTCACAAAACAATTACTGTATATTGACAGTCATGTTACGTTATTTTTAAAATGTTCCCTTTTCTTTTTCATTACTTCTTTATCACACTACTTCTCCGCTGCGAATATATATATATATACCCCGATCTACATACTCTCAAATAGACAAGACACACGCCGTGGCGCAATAGTAGAGGCTTTGCCTCTAGTGCCGACATCCGAGGTTTGATTCCCGAGAGGGGATGTACTGAGTATGTACGCGCGCTTCCCGATTCATTTTACCCTCGCATCCCCTTGGTTTGAGACGTATGAAAAATATGCGGTTAACGCAGAATCATGTTACGTTATTTTTAAAATGTTTCCTTTTCTTAGCACAAGCACAGATGAGAAGGTTCGATGCATGTACTCAATAACATGTTAAAAAAAATAACGCATTTAATCACACTTTCAATTCCAAGCAAAGGGGAACTTTTGTCAATGCATGATTTCCTGGTACATCGATGACACTGATACACACATCACAGCTACAAAAATGTTAGAGTCGGAATGAAGCGCGTTCCTACGACTGATCGGAGGCAAATTTCATTTCAAAAGACTACCCGATGGAAGCCTTGATAAAAGCGTGGTTTTGTGCACACTGAAAGGCAACCAAAATTAGATGCATTACAGAAAGCGGACTTTGTGGCTCTTACTGGGGATCATTGGACTTCCGTGACCGTTAGTAATTCTAATTACATCTAATTATAAAATGTTCAATGATCACACTGTTTTAGCCTAATGTACAAAATAATTTTGGCTAAGGTCACTCAGAGTTTAAAGATTAAGCTGGTCAAATTACCTTTTATGTTTCTGACTCATTTTTTTAAGAAGAAAACTGCACTTTATGTTGAAATTGTGGTTATTATTATTTAAAGACAATACCATTCTGAAAATATACTTAAAGTACTTAAAATACCACTTTATTTTTAAGTCTGCCCAATTTTAGCCAGGGATGATACTTTTGTTTCTGTTTTGAATTCAAATGCAGTTTAAAAGCTTTTTTTTTTCCAGAAATTAAAAGAGCTTGAGTTTACTATATTCATGTCCATGTCTATTATTTGATTCTCTCGCCCACTAAAACCCTTTTAAATTAAAAAAAAAAACATTTGCGATTTGGGGCAAATTTTCATGTGTGATTACATACGATTAATCAAGATTAATTCTTACACAGCCTCTAATTAATTAGATTAATTTTTTTAATCGAGTCCCACCCCTAATATATATATATGTAGATTTGTGTATATATGTGTATATACAGTATATATGTAGATATGTATATGTATATATATATGTATATATATGTGTGTGTGCGTGTGTATATATATGTATATACCGTAGATCCTGGAATACAAGCCGACTCGGTATATTAGCCGACCCCCTTCTCTACCTACTAAATGACATGTATTTGCCGATGACCGGTATTTAAGCCGACCCCCTTCTCCAAGCAAAATTTTCTAAATTTCTTTAAAAGTGTCTCTTCAGGTATATTTATCATGTTTATCTGCGAGAATTTGAGACTGCCGGCATTTTTGATGGAAACCAGGAAGTGATTGCGGAGAAGTTTGGTAAAATGAAACCTTTGTGTTGAAACTATATACACAAATACAGTACTTCGGCGGGTGGATTTCCGGAGACTCGTTATAAATTTGATTAACTTAAATATGCAATACAGTGGACCCTTGACTTACGAACTTAATTCGTTCGCGAAGGCTAACCCATAATGTGTTCCGAACCTCCCACTGCAACACTTACTTAACCTTTTCATAATAAAAAAGGGTTGCATAATGTGCATAATTTACCAAAACACCAATAATTTTTCTAATGTACTAACCAAAAAGTTAAGCATGACTAAATACTTTGTTCATCATTTAGAAAGCATCGCTTCCACATTAATTGGCATTAGCAACCACTTTATAAATGCGGTAACACTTTATAATAACTGCACACTATGAAAAAGTGGTTGGTAATGCCAATTAATGTGGAAGCGATGCTTTCTAAATGATGAACAAAGTATTTAGTCATGCTTAATAATGCCTCATAGTTTGCAGTTATTATAAAGTGTTACCAAAGCGCCTAGCCTACCAGAAGTAGGCTAGATTAAGCTAGGAGCATGGCGGCGCACATGGTCGCAGCGGCTCAGGGCTCTCCTTTTCAGTGCACTTTTTTGTTGTTTTTGTACTTTTTTTTTGCTTGTTTGTGCACGATCGGTTCGGCGAACACCAGTCAGAACCTTATAGACATTGGTGTCCAGAGCCAGACATCTGTTTCGAGTGTTTTTCATCACACGCACAACATCCCAAACAACATAGCGAGACCAGCGGGCTCTCCGTGGATTGTTGTCGGGTCTAGGAGACGATGCAGACGGAGGAGTGAAAGAAAGCTGAAGCGGGGCCGCAGATCCGGCGTTATGCTAAGGCTAAAAAAACAACCATACAAGCCCTATACAGAACCTTTTTTCTGCACTGAAGGAGCTGCTTTTAATCTCATTGTAGATGTGTATAGTGACAATAAAAGGCATTCTATTCTAGAAACAACAATTTCATACTGTACTCACCATTTAATTTGACATCTTTGGGCTGCAGAAAGGGAGGAGGAGGAGAATGAAACGGAAGGTGGTTATTGTTTAGAAGGAGCCTCCTTATGCAAATCTTTTCTTTGTAAAATTGTCGAGATGGTGGATTTCGACATGCTGTACCTTTTCCTTCCTTAGCAATTATGTGTCTTGCTTGGTCTTAATGAATTATATATATATAGGTAAATCACTGTGATGACCGAAATTACATCCACAAACACAGGTATCTGGGCTCCGACAGACGCTACTGACGCTCTCGGTTGTTTGTTTACAATCGCGCAAGCTGATACACGTGACCGCATTCGGGTCGTAACGCAAGATGTTAGTTGCAAATCAAAAGAAAAATTTTTATTTTAAACTTCCCGATAATTTATTATAAATTTTATTAATAAAATCAACAACTAAAACACTTTTTTGAATAAATTCTTTATTTAATTTAAAGTACCGGCATGCAAAGTTACTTCTTCATCTGAAAGATGGCTCTGTGGTGTCGTCATTATTTACTTCCGTATTCATCGGCAAAACCAGCATTGCGCTGGAAATCTTGAATCTGAAACGATACTCGTTGTATAAACCGACCCCCAAACTCCAAGCCAAAAATCTAGGACGAAATTCTCGGCTTATAGAACGGGATCTACGGTATATGTGTATATACAGTATATGTGTAAATATGTATATATATATATGTCTATATTTGTATATGTGTATATATATGTATATATGTATGTATATGTTTATATATATATATATGATGTGTATATATATGTTTATATGTGTGTGTGTGTGTGTATGTGTGTATATATTGTCAGGGATGCCAGGGGCCATGACCCGGCCGGGACGCCAGGAGGGACCGGAAGAGGGTCAGAGCCCTGCCTGGACCACGTGGGGTTCAGCCTTCCGGGTTGCTTTGGGGGCCACGGGTCAAGGGCTTGGAAGCTCTTCCCTGTAGGGGCCCGTGGCCACCGCCAGGAGGCGCCCCAATGCCTTGGGGACTTGTTTCCCCAGCACTCCTGCCACACCAGGAAGTGCTGGGGGGAAGATTTATGACGGCGCCCGGAGAGCAGCCGGGAGGACAGCCGGCATTTCCGCCACACTTGGGCGTGGCCAGAAGATTGCCGGGAACACCTGGGGCTCATCCGGGTCCTCCGTAAAAGGGGCCGTCTCCCGTCATTCAGAGCTGGAGTCGGGTGGAAGGAGGACGAAGCAGTGGAGAGTGGAGGCGGCCCGAAGAAAGGCATTGTGGCCAGGACATTGAGTATTTGGGGTTTTGTGCACGTGACTAGGTCTTTGTGACCAGTGAACTGGGGTCTTGGTGACCATAATAATTGTAAATATTTTGTAAATAAACGTGTGGTGGTGTGATAACAACATGTCCGCCTGTCTGTGCCCGGGTGCCGTTCACAATATATATATTGTAACAGACTGAGGAGGAGACAGCACAAAGGTTTGGGGTTTTCCGGCCCCGTATATTGTCTAGGATCCACAATAGACTGCAAGAAATTGGTCAAAGTTACAAACAAAACAACAGTTCATTAGCGCGACACCAAGCATGGCCATTTTAAAGAGCAGGAGCCGGAAGTGGAGGAATGCTGGGAAGGAACCGTGAGGGAGGATGGGATCGCTGAAGTCGGAGAAGATGGCGGAGGAAGGGCGGAAGTAGACGTAGTGAGGGCAAAACTGGCTTATGGCGGCGGAGCGTCTTTTTTCCTGCAAAGAAGCATAGGGAGAAAGTTAGTACCCCGCCATTCCCTGCCGGCGAATGTCTTCCCAGGTGTGTCAAGATCCTTCCGCGGTCTCCGACTCGCGCGTGCGTGACAATATATATATATATATATATATATGCCAGCAACACTCATGACAATGACAACACAATTACATTGACCAACATACAATTGTCCGTGACTGAAAACCGGAGGAGTGCCGTCGCACTTTCTCCTTCCAAAGCGAAGGACGGGGTTGAACGGTGCTCATTCAGTACGCACTGCCCGCTTATGTGCCCGCCCCAACTCCCTACCTGAGTCACTTCGTCTGTGTACAGTCCACACGCACCTGTGAGTCACGTTGACTGTTAATTTTCCAAACACCGACTCAGTCAGTTTCCACGTTGATTTTTCATTGTTCTTTGTGGTTCCGGCTGCTTTTTTTTATATATAATCCACCAAGTCACCCGACCATGTGGGGCTTTACAAAGGGCAGGGACGTAATTAGTGCGAGCGTATGACCCGCACGCGTGCTGGGAATTTCTCGTTCGTGGAGAACAATTGGAAGCCACGGCTTACCCACGCCTCCCTGCGCCGGGTAGACACACATTGATCCATTCAGTGTAGCGCGCGTGCAGTACCGGACATACAAGTGCATCATAGACCTGTTAATGCTCAATCTCACGTGGCTGAAAGCCACTTGTCCCTCTAAGAATTTGGACGCCGACCGCTGTTGGGTCGTGTAACTATTTAGCAGGTGGGAGTCTCGTTCGTTTTCGGAAATAACCAGCCAAATTGCTCCATCAACTAAGAACTGCCATGCACCACCACCCACAGAATCGAAAAAGAGCTATCAATCTGTCCGTGTCCGGGCCGGGTGAGGTTTCCTGTGTTGAGTCAAATGAAGCGAAAAGCTCCACACCTGGTGGTGCCCTTCTGTCAATTCCTTTAAGTTTCAGCTTTGTAACCATACTCCCCCCTGAACCCAAAGACTGGGAATGACGCTGCCGGATTGCCTGTTGCGGGGCCTGCATTGGTGAAGCAGGTGAGACGGTAATGAAACCGAAGCACAGGGCTTATTGGTTTTTAAAGACTGCCTCCTTCATTGGGTTTTAACCAATGCACGGAACAAACCAACACACAATCGTCCGTGCAGCGCTCAGGGTGGAACGGGAGGAGAGGAGAAGGGCATCCACTCCGCTCCCTCCGTCATGCTAGTCGGCTGATTTCTCGTTCAGTATGAACTGCCCGCTCATGTGCCCACCTCCAACTCGTCACTCGAGTCGTTGTTGTCTTTGTACAGTCCAGATGCACCTGTGACTCACGTAGACTTTTCATTGCTCTGTGCGGTTTTGGCTGCCTTTCTATATATAATCCACCAAGACACCCGACCACGGTGGGAGGGGGGTGTGAACAAAGTGCAGGAGTATCAAAGAAGACACATGTTTGTCACGGAAGCGAATTGCTGTATGTAGCGTGTAAAACAGTTTGCTATAGTGCACACGGTCGTGCGTCGTAACCGAAAACTCGTTTTTTAAAGACTGCTCACTTCATTGTGTTTTAACCTCAGTTGTAAAGGAATGTTTTAAGGATCCCATGGGATACCCCTCGCAAACAGTTTTACACGCTGCATATGGCGATTCACCTCCGCGAGAAACATGCCTCTATTAACAGTCAACGTGGATCGGAGCTGCATGTGACCTCGACAGACGAATATAAATGACGCGGTTTTTCTGTGTCGCGCGGCGTCCTAGTTGGTGGCCGTGGCTCTGTGAGTTGTCGTCAGTAGCCAATGGCCTTGGAGTTGGTGGGCGTGGCTCCTTCCTGCGTGCGCCATAGGTGTCTCACTTGTCGGCGGCTTAGTGAATCCACGCCCCTTCCGGCATGCTTTCCATGGTTGTCTTGCCTTAGCGAATTATATATATACTGTACATGTAGATATATATATATATATATATATATATATATATATATATATATATACTAATAAAAGGCAAAGCCCTCACTCACTCACTCACTCACTCACTCACTCACTCACTCACTCACTGACTCATCACTAATTCTCCAACTTCCCGTGTGGGTGGAAGGCTGAAATTTGGCAGGTTCATTCCTTACAGCTTCCTTACAAAAGTTGGGCAGGTTTTATATCGAAATTCTACGCGTAATGGTCATAACTGGAAGCAGTTTTTCTCCATTTACTGTAATGGAGATGAGCTTGAACGCCGTGGGGGCGGAGTTTCGTGTGACATCATCACGCCTCCCATGTAATCACGCAGTACATAGAAAACCAGGAAGACCTCAAAAAAGCGCTGAAGAAAACATGCATTATATAATTGAGAAGGCAGCGAAACAATAAGAAGCGGCGAGTGACATATACAACCATATTCATGAGTTCTGCTACTTGGAAACAAAGCACGATGTAAACCTACACTTTAAATTAAGTTCATAGACAGGCTGCCGCTGGCGTTTGTAATTTAGTGCCTGCCCATATAAGGCCGTCCGTCAGCGGCAATCCAATAGCAAACTCCCACTAAATATTCACGGGTGAAGGACTGTGTTTATGGAGAGGAAGATGAGATGGTCAGGGTGGTGTTTGACACAAACTCAGCGAAACTGCGAGAGAAAGTTTTAAGTGCCAGGACTAAGGTAACATTAAATACAGCCATGGACATAGCACGAGATGGCACCAGCACAGCTGGGAACCTTCGATGCATGTACACGAGCGGCTCACGTGAACTGGCGCAGTGCACAGATAAAAGCAACAGTTCCAAAGCTGAACAAAACCGAATTACACAATTGAAAAGGCAGCAAAAAATATGAAGCGTCTGATACATATAAGCATATTCATAAATCCAGCTACTGCGGAAACAAAGCACACGGTGGAAAAAGTCAATGTCCGCTAAAGGAAGACAGTGTAAAAAACCCGTGCATGCAGTGTGTCAGGTCTCAGATAAAGAAGAAGACGAGCTGTTTATTGATGCAGTAAGAAACGAATCGATGAATGAAACCTGTCATCTTTACAGCGATTGACAAACACGGAATGTAACTTGAACACAACACATCCTACAAATACGAACCTGATTGAAAGAAATAATGATAATCAAATCCTTGATGACAGCAACACTCAGTAACACTCACAAAACAAATACTGTATATTGACAGTCATGTTACGTTATTTTTAAAATGTTCCCTTTTCTTTTTCTAGCTTTTTTAACACACTACTTCTCCGCTGCGATACGCGGGTATATATATATGTATATATATATAACCCGATCTACATACTCGAATAATGGATACTTTATTTGCCATCAATGATTGTTTTGGTAAAGCCATACTCAGTGTATTCATTAGATGAGCGGTAAAAAGTAAGGGCAGGGAGGATGACTTATTGAGGCATGCAGGCTGTAGTCGCGTCAACTCTATCTGAATTGCGCGATCACATTTGAAAAATATATCTTTTCAAGTTCTATTTAGTCCATATTTGTCAAACTCAAGGGCCACGGGCCACATCCGGGCGTGTAATTATATCCGGCCCGAGATCATTTTATATACTGTATTATTGTTATTAATGGCCCGGTATATGAAGCGCTGGTAACACAATAAACTACAGATCCCATAATGCAGCGCTTCAGCTGCCTTGCCAACACTTACGCGTTAATCAAGTCTAGCTTATGATGCTGCAAGTTATTGCGAAGCTAGCTCACGCGATGCTGGAGAAAAGTTGATTCTGAAAATAGAGCCTTTAAAACCGATGGGAGGCTGAGTATATGTTTACTGAACCCGTGTGTCTCATTTGTGGAGCTAATGTGGCTGTAATTACAGAATTTAATCTAAGACGGCACTATGAGACAAAACATCAGGGTAACCTGAATGCAATGCAGAAGATACAGAAAGCAGAATAATTAAATAAGAATCTGACACTTCAGCGGACGTTTTAACCCGTGCACAATCACAAAGTGATTTCAAGTGAAGCTGCTTTTATGGGAGACACAAATGCACCAGTGCACCTTGCCCCACTTTCCCTGTTGCCAAGTAATGTTAAACCAAGTCGTCACTACGGTGTTCCCAAATCGCACTTTGCTGATAAACTGGCGCACTGAGTTTGCACGGCGCTTTGGTGACTTTGAAGAACAAAAAGTCCGTCTACATGCGGCTCGAACCTTGTGCATGTTTGGTAGCACATATCTGTGTGAGAAGCTCTTCTCAGTGATAAAGACTAACAAAACAGCACACAGGAGTCGCCTCACTGATGAGCACCTGCAATCCATCCTGAGAATCTCCACAACACAGAACCTCACACCAAACAGAAACGAACCTGTGCCAAAAAAGATGCCAGGCGTCCAGCTCTAAAATGACATATGAGCAAAGACAACTGAATGATTTGATTTGTTATTGCTGAAAGGAACACATTTTATTTATATTTCCAGGTTTTGTTATGCAGCATGTTCATATTTGAATTTGTATAATTTTGACAGGATATATTTTTATGGAGAGCAAAATCTTTTGGGATATTTAAAATCTAAGTTTATTTTTTATATAAAATTACATAAGAGTAAAGAAATTTGAATGTTTGTTCTTTTAACGTTTACTTTATTTCTAACTTGTATAATTTAGACAGGATATATTTTTATGGAGAGCAAAATATTATAAGTTGTTTAAGGTTTGAGTTGATTTATTCAGGAATAATATTCCTGTCTGTTTTTACCATTCCTACCAAAGATATTTCTGTCGACTAAATAAAAATTCCTTCTATTTAAAATTTAAATAGAACTTGAACAAATCTGATAGTTCATAATATCCACGCAGACTTGCACGTAAGAGCGGGAGTTATCCGTTTTAACAAGCAGCGTATTGCACTGATCTGAAATAGCTGTGTGTGTATATATGTGTGTGTATGTATGTATGTGTGTATGTATTTATGTGTGTGTGTATATGTATGTGTATATATGTAGATATATATGTGTATATGTATAGATATGTATATATATGTTTATGTGTGTGTGTGTAAATATATATATATGACAACAACACTCATCACTCACAACAGTGACAAAACAATTACATTGACAATCATGTTACGTTATTTTCAAAATGTTTCCATTTCTTTTTCATTGCTTCTTTAACACACTACTTCTCCTCTGGCTTGGTGTTTTTTTGTATATATATATATATATATATATATATATATATATATGACAACAACACTCATATCAATGACAAAACAATAACATTAACAATCATGTTACATTATTCTTAAAATTTTTCCTTTTCTTTTCATAACTTCTTTAACACACTACTTCTCGCTGCAAAAGCTGGTATTCTGCTACTATATATATATATATATATATATATATATATATATATATATATATATATATATATATATATATATATATATATATATACTAATAAAAGGCAAAGCCCTCACTCACTCGCTCACTCGCTCACTCATTCACTCACTCACTCACTGACTCATCACTAATTCTCCAACTTCCCGTGTAGGTAGAAGGCTGAAATTTGGCAGGCTCATTCCTTACAGCTTACTTACAAAAGTTGGGCAGGTTTCATTTCAAAATTCTACGCCTAATGGTCATAACTGGAAGGTATTTTCTCCATTAACTGTAATAGAGTTGAGCTGGAAAGACGTGGGGGGCGGAGTTTCGTGTGACATCATCACGCCTCCCACGTAATCACGTGACCTGACTGTCAACGCAGTGCGTAGAAACCAGGAAGACCTCCAAAAAGCGCTTAAGAAAACATGCATTATATAATTGAGAAGGCAGCGAAACAATAAGAAGTGAGCGAGTGACATATACTACCATATTCATGAGTGCTGCTACCTCGGAAAGAAAGCAAGGTGTAAACCTAATCTTTAAATTAAGTTCATAGACAGGCTACCGCTGGCGTTTCACATGCCCACAGGTAATGCGGGATACAAGTTTAATGAGAGGATGCAGGATATAAACGAGAGTTTTGATCACTTTGTAACTAAGTTAAAATTGTAGGTGAAGGGTGTGCTTATGCAAATTCCGAGACTGTGTTTGTGGGGATTGACAGTTAAGGCGGGTGGGGGAGTCACGTCATCATCTCCCCTCCCATTCATCTTATTTCGCTCTGAGCTGAGCTCCGCGGCTAACGCTGTCTTCCGAAGCAACTTCGTCAGACTGCCACCAAATACTCACAGAAAAATCCACAAGTTAATACACACGCTGTCTCTAGAGTTTCTACACACTGAATCCTCCAGGCACTACTTACAAAAGGTCACATTGACAATCGTGTTACGTTATTATTAAAATGTTTCCTTTTCTTTTTCATTACTTCTTTAACACACTACTTCTCCGCTGCGAGGCGCGGGTATTTTGCTATATATAATATATGAGTGACCTCCAAAGAGCGCTGAGACTTTTGATATCATGAGCGTGTCTGCAAAAACTGGGGTCTCCTGCCCAGCAAAAGTCGAGCAGCCAGCGCGCGTGCATAGCTGTGCCGGCCTTTCAGATGCTGACTGCGCTTCTGCCTTAAGTCAAAGTGAGCACTTTTAATTTTTTTCTTCCTCCCCCTGCGCTATAGCCCAGACAAGTGCAAACACGGGACCCCTTTTCTACACCACGGCAAAATAATATTA